>NC_084823.1:43688890-43829490 GCF_958449725.1 Rosa rugosa
CCTTGACTTCTATGGGGATTTCCCTCACTTCTCTTGGATGAGTAACAAATGGTGTACGGTTTGTTATATCAGTACTACTTTCAAAGACACTTCTACCAAGGTTCTCAAGAGAAGAAAATGGATTGATATCTCTGGCTGCAGCTAGAAGTGGTAGAGGATTTCTATGAGATCCAACTAGATCCGGATCATCTATGTCCATGAAATCATCTTGATCAAGAACAGGTGTCTCATGCACACTGGATATAAATAGAAATTGATACATCCATGTTAAGGTTAGACAATGTTCAATAGGTGCTCATGAGTCAAACTAAATATTTCAAGAAACAGCACATAAAATTACATACTTCAGCTGATGTGTTTCTATCTCCTTCACTGAAATATGCATTCACAGCTTCATTGAGATTGCCTCCATGCTCCTAATTGCAAAAAAAAAAGACAAAGAATGAATAGCAACTATCAGAACTTATGATCCACTAACATGCTAATGCATCTCTTTTCCTTTTTTCTTTTCTCTTATTTATTTGAGACTTGATCCTCTAATAAGTCACAACAGCCAAGAGGTTCCCCAAATATACAAGAGACTAAAGTCACTAAAAGAAGCTAACTAGTCACTTGTATCAGTATTTAAGTATATAACAACCTTCCAGATGAAGCCAATGCATCAACCGTGGTTGGTAAAAGGATTATATCAGAGGAACTAAAGTGAGCTTTCTTGCTCAAGCAAAACATCAAGAGGTGCAAACTATAAGTTGGTCTGACTTATTAGCTACAAATAATAAGAAATATAAGTTGCAACTTGCAACATAGAAACACCAAGATACATTAAGACTAGAGAGGGAATGGTATGGTCTAAGAGTTATCCAAGTGATGTTGGGACAAATTTAACCAAGATGCTTCTTTTGCAAAATGCAAACATTCAAGGACTCAGTACCATAAGCTCTAGAGCCAGCAAGTATTTCCTTGATTTCAACTTGAGCTATCTATAGATATGTATTTTATTCAAAAGGCAACCAAAGTGCACAACACGTTCCTTTATTTCTTTCCATTCAATAATCACCTCAATTTCCATTCATTATCCACTCTAACCAGAGACACTTGAACCAACTTTTCAACATCAAAAATTGCGCAGGTACCAGTATTTTCATTTCATTTCATCAAATACCAAATGCACTAATCAAGAAGATGGGACAGAAACGCCCCAACAAGTGTAGTCAATCTTCAAACTCAAATAACTACCTCTCTAATACCTATACTCTCTAGCATTGAGGTGATCAGAGAAGAGTTAAACACCAAAAGCACAATTCTTTACGCACGCAACAGCAACCTCAAAATCTTAAATAAATATACACATGCTATTCTTCACTTTCCGTTCATAACAATCGCAACCCACACACAACATAAGATCCTAAGCATTGCAAAGTAACCCCCTTTTTACTTTAAACTTCCAAAATCAATAGCCCACAGCTAAAGTTTTATTCTTTCATAACCTCCAGCACAAAACACTTCATGAACTAAGCATCAAAATCGCAACCTAACTAAAATAAACTGAAACAAACAAAAACCCTTGCACAAATTCACAATTCACAACCCAGTAAAAAAAAAAAAAATTCATCACACAATTCACAAAACAAACCTACACAAAAATTAAAAAAAAACCCTAATCGCAGAATTCAACAGCGCGAAATAAAAACCAATCAGGCGATTGTAATCAGAGCGTCGGAAATCAACTGGGTAGTAGTTGAAGGAGTTTTTACCTCGAGCTTTCGCGCGGCGGCGGCGGCGGCGGCGCCGGTGATGCCGATGAAGGTGTCGATTGCTTCCTGATTAGGCGTCGCCATGGAAATTGCAGAGCTTTCAAGCAATCGATTCCCAGTGTTTGGTGATTGGGTTTATCAATTTTTTTTTCCTTCTTTCTCAGAGGAGAAGTGAGAGAGTGAAATATAAGAGTAATAGATATTTAGTTTGGGCTGGATTTTATACCTTAAGGGTTGTAAGGGCGTGTTTGGGAGACGGGCTTTTGGGTCGAAAAGGAGTTAAGGCGGGTTAAAGTGCTTTTGGGTCGAGTCTGTTCTCCGGTCTTCTACGCCTCTCTCGGAAGGTAAAGTATCGTGAGCACAATTGTTAACTTGTTGTCTAAGCAGCTTCAAAGGAGGCACACACGTTGACATCACTTTTTTTTTTTTTTTTTTAATATTATAATTTTTAATATATATCTTTTTTTTTTTAGTGTGTGGGAATTTGTTATGAAATAGCATTTAGAATTTGGTGGAAATTGGTGATCCAAAATTCCAGATATTTGGGAAAGACCCAAATGACAACGATGTGTCACGTGTCAGCAACCCAAAAACTGCCTAAGAGCCCAGTGCTACAGTTGTTGTGCTTGTTCCTTGTCCACGTGTTTTGGGTAGAAATGATACGACTCATGACTACAAGTATCACGTTTTATGACTTGGGCCGCACAAGAATCTTTATTTACTCAGTGAAGTTTTGTTCGGGTTGGGTGCGGGTCCGTCTGGTCTCGTTGACGATTGGAATCAAGATTTGAGACTGATAAATTTGTTTCAATTTGAGTTGAGCATTTTTAAAAATCTGAAACCAAGCAAAAACCGAACTGATTGGTTTCGATTCGGGTTTATGTTTTTTTGTCATAACTGAAATCGAAATCTCAAACATATTTAACTAAGATTGTTTTGAATCATCAACCAAGCTCTAGCACGAATATAACCTAAATAGAAGAATGAAATAAAAAATGAAGAACAAAACAAGAAGTCGAGGAAGAGATAGAGTTGATTGTGGTTAGTGGAGTAGGTTATGTTTTTATAAGAAATTATAGGTCTATCACAATATGATTGTCCACTCAAACATTGTCACCTAGTTATTTTCTTTATATATATCCTTAAATTCTGCTTACTACCTTGTACTTTCAAGGGTTCATCAATTCAGTCCATGCACTTCTAATTTAATCATAAAAGTCATTGCACTATCCAATTTCATCACATCGATCCAATCCATCACTATTCCGTCAATTTTCGCTGTTAAAATGCTGATGTGAGACATTCTCACAGGAAAAATTCTCAAACTACCAATCGCTAGGCAACCTGCTAACGCGTTAGTGTGTTGTCAATGCAGATTTGTAATTTGCAAATTTTCCCTAAAAATTGACGGAGTGGTGACGGATTGATCGAGTTGATGAAATTGGAGAGTGCAAGGACTTTTCTGATTAAATTAGAAGTGCAAGGACTGAACTGATGAACCATTGAGGTAGTAAGCAGAATTTAGTCATATATATACACCATCAATTTGGTTTGGGTAATCTCCAAAATCTAGAACTCGAGACCAAACCGGCAAAAGATGCATATGGACTTAACTCAAACCGAACCACAAAAATTAGAGTAAAAACCAAACAAAATCACCGGTTTTGATTCGATTCAAGCTAGTTCTTCAACTTTCCGGGTCCAAACGCCCACCCCTAAATTTTATCCTCTGTAGAGTGTTTTTCACCAGATTCATGTACAACCAACTAGGGCTGAGCTCGTGGTGATTCGGTGTTTTAACGTATCCGACCATCAAAAAGGGTTAGGGCAGATCATGGTTAGTACAATCGGTTTGGTCTTAAGTTCGGTATTGTGAGTGCTGCCATATTTGTCTCTATGAAGATTGAAGATACTTGGGTTTGGTCTAAAATTCGAATTTCTAATTTGAAACGTCATCATAGAGGTCCAAAGAACTAAACGCAGTCGTTTCATTCCCTGCAAACTCGTCTTTCCCAATTCCCCAAGCCCGACCTCGCTAGTCGCTACAGAGCAACCACTGTAAGAAAATGGAGGAGCAAAGCACGAAGCAGAAGCAGAAGCAGGGAAGGTTCTGGACATGGGTCACAGCATCAGTGTTATTCAGACTCATTCTCATCTACTTCCCCCAAAATCTCAACCTCTCTTCTCGCCCCGAAGTCTCCACTCCTCTCACCAGCCTTCGTCGCCGTACTCTCTCTCTCTCTCTCTCATCCCTCTCCATCTCAGAAGCTTACCTTCTCGATTCGTCTTCTAAATTTCTTGACTTTAATCTTTGTATTTCAGTGGCCGAAGGATACTGGTTGAAGCAATCATCCATGTCTCCCTACGCAGGTTTCTAATTGCACTTCTTACTTCTCTTCCAATTTGATTTAGAATTTCATTCAATTTGTTCTTCTGGTTTTACAGGATCTATGTACCACGGATCTCCTCTGTTACTCTCGCTTCTTGGCCCACTCACAGTCAAACGGTATTTCAGCTCCAAGCCTTTTCCTTTTCCCATTGCCATTTTTGTGTGGGTGTGATTTAGATTAGGTTATGTTTGTTGGATAAAGCTTTTTGAATTAGAGGCCCAAAATGCATGTTTAATTCTAACTGCTTCACCATTTTTTGTTAGTTGGTTAATGATTCTTGGAGTTCAAACGAAGCAATTTTCCTTTTGTAATTGTGTGAAGTTTGATTTAATGATTGCTAGTTAAGTTAAGTGTAGAATTCTGGTGCTGGATAATTGGGGATTTAATGAACATTTTTATTGGTGATGCAGAATTGACGGGCAGCCCAGTCATCTTCTATGCAGGTAAGAGTTACCTTTTTTCTCTCTCTCTCTCTCAACCCCTGTATTTCTTTTCAAATGGTTAATCATGTTGTAATCTTTTCTCGCAAATGATCTTTATCTCAGTCGGCACTTTGTGTGTGTGTGTTTGCGGACTATGAACTTGAAAGTTGTATTTCAAGGGTGCAGCATGACACTGCCTTCATTTATTTGTATTCTTCATCGCAGAGCCTTTTTCTTTACATTGGAATTTTGTATGTAAAATACTCTTGTTGGGTTATTTTTCTTTTATGCTTTGTCTCAATTGTACCCGAGTTACTATTGTCTATGCTAGTAGAGATACCTTTACGAGTCTTGTGGAAGTACTTGGTTTTAGCGTACCACAATTGCGTGCTCGGCGTGTGAGACTAGGTAGAATAGATTGCCTGCAAGGCGAGGTGTTTGTATGTGGCATAGACTACTCAGAGCATCATTGTTTTATTGGAGTAGTCATTGTACTATTTCTTAATCTATGAACGGAGCATACTATTGGTATGTCTCAATTTGATCAAAAAAAAAAAAAAAAAAAAAATTGTACCCGAGAATTACCCTACACGATCATACATCTTAAAAGGATTCACGAGCTTAATGTGATCAGTGTTTCATAGCCTGCTTTCGAGTGACCAAAATGTTCCTCTTCATGTCAACTGTGTCACATTTCCTTTTACTGTAATATAGAATTCCCTTAATTTTCACACTTTTTAGTTTGACTTGTTCTCAATCTGTAGTGAGATGGTTGATACCTACACATTCTTGGATACAGTTTGGTTTTTGTGGCTGCAGATATATTGAATTCATTGCTCATTCGTGCTACTGGTCAGACTCTTCAGATTGCATATAGGCAGAGTTTGAGATCACTAGATCTTGACATGATATCAGAAATGGGTAATTTTCTCATTTAAAAAGCAAGATTCTTCGTCTCTGTTACAAATAGGCATGTTTTATTATATGAAATCTCTATGAAGTCTTAAACACCATGCAGCATATCAACTAGATATCACAGACAAAGTATTTTGGTTGGTTGCTCTGTGAGATGGAGTTCTGATAAATCTAATATAATGAATCCATTTATTTGATAGCTTTTTGTGGCCCTTTTGTTCAGAACTATATCATAAGGTTGTCAACCTTTTTTTTTTGTAATTTAAATAAGAAAAGAAATAACTGGTGGTGTGGACGTGTATTTCGGGGAATTATTTATTGGGGTCTGGTATTCACTGGGAGAACAGAATTATTTTATCAGTAATCACAACTTCTCTAAGCTCATTGCCATTGACATACTATGGAAAGGTTCTCATGAATACTTATGATGGAACTCTGTTTAATATTTTATAATCAAGGATGGCTCTGTTACTTTGCCGGTAGAAAAAGACAGTGAAAAGGAACTTTGGAATCTTAACACACTGGCTTAGTCCCTTGTTGAGTTACAGTAATCAGCATCAACACCTTGACGAAGCTTAATCTTTGATTTCATTCAAGTGCATCATTTATGCAATTAACATTGAAATGCAAAAGCTTTCCGTGCTCTACTGCTGTTCAGTGGCTGATAACTTGGTTATATTTGATGTTTCAGAGATTCTCCCTTCGGGGGATATTGCTGCTTTAATCTACTTGTGGAACCCTTTCACAATAGCTGCATGTGTGGGGTTGTCAACATCTCCAATTGAGAACCTGGCCATCATGTTAGCCCTCTATGGAGCATGTAAACGTAAGAACCTTTTAGGCTTGGCTATGTAAATGTTTCTCTGGAATTTTTTAGATTCTTCCTCAAAATGACTGTTATACCTCCTCCCTGGAAAAAGAAATTACCAGTGTTATATACTTCTTTTTGTGTTGATATCCTTTTTACTTCTCTTGCTTTTGCCATTCCAATATGTAAGGCATCTGCTTCTTTTCATGCTACTATATAGAATGTTCTGTGTGCACGACTTCTTCTTTTGCTCCTCTCCCCAATTTTCTGCTTTGTTTCTGCAAAGTTTTTAATGCACGACGATTTCCGATACTATCTAGCTGAAATTGAATCAAGTCAAAGGGCCGTTATAAATGCATAAGCAACCTGGATATTAGAAATTTCTTTGGCAGTTCTGAGGATTGAACCCGCTAGCACATTATGAGAGCAAACAAATTAAGAGTTACATTCAACTTTGGTTCAGGTTTTGTGTCTAAAGTCAGGTTATATAGGCATTGAGGTGATAATTATTCAGCATACTTAGTTGTGAAGACAAAGTTAGTTATACACAATTTCTTATTACAAAGTAGAACTTTAAGTTTTGGATAGCCTAAAGTTTAACACTGGAGATGCCTACTTAAGTGGTAAACAGTACTGTGCAAGTCCAGCCGCCTGGTACAAATACATTCATTCACGATGATAATTTCCGATTCTTTATACATGCCTGACACTTTTCAAGAATAAATTTGTGTATTTAACAAGACTTGTTCCAAAGTCAGTATGTTTCATAGTGGTATATTAGGACAGGTGATTTAGGGGTAGGCTAAGGCATGTGGGCCTGTGCTTTTTTCCTGACTTCTGTTTCATGGCTGATAATGTTCTTTCGATGTATTGCAGGACTGGTTCCCTTGGCTGCTTTTGGATGGGTCATGGCAACCCATCTGTCTCTTTATCCTATAATTCTTATTATTCCGGTATCTGCTTTTTCATAGACTTATCGAGTTTGATATGATTAATAAATTTTCATGAAACATATGTATATTTTTTTTCCTGCTCACACTTGTGCATATAGTAACTCATTTCTGTCCAGATTATTCTCTTATTAGGTAATGGTCCAGATACTCCTAGGAAATTGTTCCTGCTGAGGAGACATGGTAAAGTTGAAGAAAACTCCTCGAGTGATAGTTGTCAACAGGAGAAAGTTATTGATCAATCAAAACTACTCGATGTCTTTTCTTGGAGACCTGTCATGTTTTTCTTATTGTGGACTGTTATGTGGTCAGTCTATGTGTTACTTCTATGTGGCGTATCCGTTAAACAGTATGGAGGTCTTTGGGAGATGTTTACAAGGTATCCGCGGAATTGTGTATTAAGCAAAATTCCAATCTTCCCCTAGTGAGAAAGATTGGTCTTAATTAGTAATTGTTATCTTATTGTTGAATCATAATTAAATTTGTGGCTGGATTTTGCAGTATGTACGGTTTCATTCTCACAGTACAAGATTTGTCTCCAAACATAGGTGTCTTATGGTGAGCCCCTTATTACCTGTATGGGAAACAGATTGTAGGTTATACTTTTGAGGGGTGGCATTAGTTTGATCAATAATGTTCTGATGCAGGTATTTCTTTGCTGAGGTCTTTGATTTTTTCAGAAATTTTTTCCTGATTGTATTCCATATGAATATTCTCTTTATGATATTCCCATTGGCCATACGGCTGCACCACCGCCCCTGCTTTCTTGCTTTTGTCTACATTACAATCTCTTCAATGCTCAAGTCTTATCCTTCTGTAAGTTCTCATTGTCTGCAGAATCGTGTACCTCAACCAGTGTTGATACTTAAGTTGTGAATGTCGTTGTTATGAAGTTATGTTATCTACGGAATTTGATTTTGTTTTTCTCTTGCCTACTATTATTCACTTTCCGTCAGGTTGGGGATTCAGCTTTGTACTTTGGTTTGTTGGGCTGGTTTGTTTACGAACTGTCAGGTAGGTTCTCTTTTTTGATCACCCTCTATACATTTAACATGATTTGGCATGTTAAACCTTCTACTTTATGATGTGCAGAAATGAAATTCTCGTTCTTCCTCTTCTGTGTTTATATTGGGGTTTCCCTCCTTAGCCCTGTGATGCACAACCTATGGATATGGAGGGTATGGATGTTCACATTGAGAGCAAAGTTTTATTTATTTATTATTTCATTATCATTATTTGGTTTTCGTAGATAATGACTTTTTAAATCATGCAGGGAACAGGAAACGCAAATTTCTACTTTGCCACTGCAATGGCTTATGCGTGTTTGCAGGTTTGTTCTTTCTCCATATTAACTTAAGAGAATCAGATATCTAACATAAGAGTCTCTATGGGGAAAAAAAAACCTTCTTTCTCCGATAGTTTATTCATGGGATCTTCCTATGAATGAAAACAAAAGTTTTGATGTAAAGATATGTATCATCTAATTTACATTGCAAACATAATATCTTGGTTGACCGATGACTATAATCTACATCAAAAATTTATTTATATAATTTTGGGAGACTGATGCTCCAGCACTATCCCAATATTCATCTGTTATAAACTTGTCTTATCCCCCTCTACTGATGTATGTGCTGTAAATCCTGCAGATTGTTTTGGTGGTTGAAAGTGTAAGTGCAATGCTCAATCACGACAGGAAGTTGAGAAAGCTATCAAGTGCAAAGCTTCAAGATGGCAAATCATGAAGTTGAGAAAGCTATCAAGTGCAAAGCTTCAAGATGGCAAATCATAATCAGTTTCTATAAATACAGTTTCTCTCTGATCGTTCAACTTCTCAGTATATTCCTAGCAGCACCAAGACTAGCAGCTGCAGCACATAAGCACTTCCTTTAACAGCTGTCAGGCTATAGTCATGATGGATTGGAAGGTCATTACCTCTTTCGAGACACAATTTAACCAGCATCTATAGGGGGCTTTCGTATCCTGTTTTCCCTCTTTGGTGAAAGGTGGGGGGTTTTAGTTAACATAGAGGAATTGTATGGACGGGATAAAATATATCACACGGCTTTTCCCCCAATCCAAACCGAGTACAGAAAGAGAATTACTGTCAATATGCTATTTAAGATGTTAATAGTCTTCGGCTAAACCTTTTTCCATCATGTGTGGGAGTCGATGCACGTTGCAGATTTCACATGTGAGTCGCATTATAATGCTTAAGATGCGTCATTTCAATTATTGATTAGAGAAGCATGCTTGGAGTATCAAATAATCAATCTGGTATTTGGTGATGGTTTGTTTTAGTTGAAAATACAGAGAGGATTGTCCTGAACATTTTTTTTTTTTTGAAGGGAAAGACGTCAAACTTTTATAAATGGAATCAATTCATACAATGGTTAGCAACAAAGTTGCTGATGCTAGAGGGAAACTGACCACTCCAAGCTAAATCTAGACTAGAATTAAGAGCCAACTTAGCTAACATATGCGCAGCTGAATTAGACTCTCTAAAGACATGAGTAAAGTAAGAACTCGATAAAGAAGCTTGGAAAAAAGAAATATCTTCCACAATCCTCCCATACCCAGAAGCATCCTCCTCATCGGACATGATATCCTTAACCAATTTTTGACAATCAATTTAAAAAATAATTGGAGCCAAGCTATTACTCACAGCAAACTGACAAGCCAATCTAGCAGCAAACGCTTCCACCATAGCAGGGGTTGTGACATTAGACACTTTCCTGCAACAACCTCCCAAAATTAAACCTGAAGAGTCACGAATTATCACTCCAAGGCCCCCACAATTAGTATACTGATCAAAAGCACCATCTAGGTTAGCCTTCACCCACCCAATTGGAGGAGGTGACCACGGCCTAGCCTCTCGAGCTGCCTTACGGCGCTGCCCTTTACCAACATAATTAAACAAAACATGTTGGGAGCAGAAACCGTATCGCAACTGAGTAGGAATAGACATCTTCCCTTGCCAAACTCTTTTATTTCTTTCTTTCCATATCGACCAGATTCCCCACAGCAATAGGGAAAATAAATCCCTAGAAAGCATACCATTACAAAATTGCAGCCAATCCAAACAAGAAGCAACATTGTGATTGGAAAAAATACCTTCAAGGCCCGGGCAGAGACATAGAGTCTCTTTGACAAAAGAGCAATCTCTACTAACATGTTCAATCGTCTCCTCTTCCGCATTACAGAAGAGACATCCCTCATCAATAAACACATGTTTCTTTCGTAACTGTGATACTGTAGGAAGAATAGACGAGCAAACTCTCCAAATATGAACCTTTACCTTACCTGGAACATTAGCTGCCCAAATACTAGATACCTCCAAACCACCTGATACAGAAGCAGGAGAATGTAGCCATTCAATAGCCTGGACATAAGCAAATCTAGTAGTAAAGACTCCCTTAGCATCAAAGTGCCAAACAAGTCTATGTGGAATAGATCTTGAGCTCAAAGGAATAGCCAAAATTAATTCCACATCCACAGGGTCAAACAAATGATTAACAGTGTCAATATCCCAATGAGAAGCAGTAATTAGCTCACTAACCAGAGACAAGGAGGATGATTGCCGAAACAAAGGCCTGAAAAGTGTAGGTCTAGGTATCCATGGATCTGCCCAAATCCGAATAGAGGAGCCATCACCCACTTGCCATCTGACACCCCTCAATAAAACTGCCTTAGCTTCCACAATTCCACGCCAACAAGAAGAAGAGAAACTTGCTGCCGTAGCTGACCAAAAATCACTAGTAGGAAAATATATAGCTTTATAAAGTCTAGCTAGCAAGGAATTTGGATACCTCAAGAGGCGCCAACCTGTTTTGCTAGTAAAGCTAAATTATGTGCATAAAGATCACGAAAACCCATGCCTCCTTGCTCCTTTGACTTACACAATTTCTCCCAAGACAACCAATGTATTTTCCTATTATCCTGGTTACTGCCCCACCAAAACTTAGCACACATTTGGTGAAGAGAAGCACAATAACCTTTCGGCAAGAGAAAACAACTCATAGAATAGGAAGGAAGAGCCTGAGCCACTACTCTGATCAACAAGTCCTTCCCAGACCACTAAGCATCTTACCTTGCCAACCTTCTAGCTTCTTACTAAGTCTCTCTTTAATGAAGGCAAATGTCTCAGTTTTGCTACGACCCACATAAGTTGGCAAACCCAAGTACTTCTCATGTTTAGCTACAATCTCCACCCCCAATGAAGCAGCAAGAGAATGTTGCAAATCAAGATGCACTTTTTTGCTGAAGACAATATTACTTTTACTAAAATTAACCAGCTGACCTGAAACCAATTCATAATCTTTCAGGACAGATTTGATATGCATACATTCCTCCTCAGAAGCCACACCAAATAGTAAACTATCGTAGGCAAACAATAAATGATGAATGACAGGAGCACCCTCACAAACTCTGACACCTTGCAACAGACCTTGGGAAGCTTTCTTATCAAGCAAAGCAGAAAAGAATTCTGCACATAATAGAAACAGGTACGGAGACAAAGGGTCGCCCTGTCGTAGCCCTCTAGTAGGAGTGAGATAACCTTTAGGTTGCCCATTAATCAGAAAAGAGTACCTGACTGTGCTTACACATTGCATAATAATTCGGACCCATGATTCAGCAAAACCGAACCTAAGCAAAACAGCTTCAAGAAACTTCCACTCCATTCTGTCGTAAGCTTTGCTCATGTCTAACTTCAGTGACATAACCCCCTCAGACGACATACAAGTATGAATATAATGTGAAACTTTATTAGCTATCAAAGTATTATCAGTGATTAATCTCCCAGGAATAAATGCACTTTGAAAAGGAGAAATCAGATGAGAAAGAATCTTCTTCAACCTATTCGCCACCACTTTAGAACAAATCTTATAAAGAACATTGCATAGCGCAATTGGTCTCAAGTCAGACACCTGGACAGGGTTGTGCACTTTCAGAATCAAGCATATGTAAGTATAATTAACAGCACCGCGCGAGTAGAATTCCAAAATGCAGAAAATTTTGAACTGCAGCAACAACATCAGTTTCTATGTTATCCCAATAATGCTGAAAAAATAGAGGAGGCATACCATCCGGCCCTGGGGATTTAGTAGGGTACATTTGAAATAGTGCTTCTCTGATTTCCATGGCAGAATACTCCGCACACAAATCATCATTCATCCTAGCTGTGACCCTTGGTTCAATTAGGTTGACCACAGACCTCATGTGAACATGGTCCACCTCAGTAGCCTAAAACATTTGTGAAAAATAGGATAGGATAACACCCTCCATACCTTCATCCGTACCCTGCCAAATCCCAGAATCGTCAAACAAACCTTGCAATATGTTTTTCACCCTCCGATTAGAAGCCTTGCGATGAAAATATTTAGAGTTACGGTCTCCATCCTTAAGCCAAGTAACCTTGGCCCTCTGCTTCCAGTAAGCATGTTCATCATTCAGTAGACCATCCAACTTGAAAGACAACTCCATACTCTCTCTTTGATTACCCTCTGTTAAAGGGAGCGTGAGTAATGTCTGTAATCTCCCACGCAAAGCCTCAATCTCCCTTCCCCTATTACCATAGTTTGCACGCTGCCAATCATTGAGAGAATATCTTGTATTTCTAATTTTCTGCACAGCTTGGAACATTGGGAAGCCCTCAGACCTGCACTCCCATCCAGCCCTTACTGCCCCCATGCTGCCTTCATTTTGAGTCCAGTGACTCTCAAAACGAAATAGTCTTCTGCGCCTAGCAACTGCTTGCATTGGACGCTGCCAAACCCCAAGCAGAATTGGTATGTGATCTCCATGTATAGGAGACAAGTGATCAACCCTGGCTGCCGGAAAGATGTCCAACCATGATGTCATCGCCACACCTCTATCTAATGGGCAACGCATCCCCGGAACTTTCCAGGTAAATGGTGCTCCAAAGAAACCCAAGTCGACCAATTCCGAGTGGGTAAGTGCATCCCTGAAGAGCTGCATCTGTCCTTCACGCCTCACATCACCACCCTCCTTCTCCTGAGCGTGTAAAAGCTCGTTGAAATCCCCAACGACCACCCAAGGCAGCTGAGATTCCTCACTCAGATCACGCAGTAATGACCATGTACAATGGCGTTGAGCAGTCATAGGGTGACCATAAAAACACGTCAGTCTCCAACGTAAACCGGACCCATCAGTCTCCGTTATCTCCAGATCAATGTGGTGCCTCGATTTCGATCGGAACCTCACGTCCAATCCATCCACCCAGAATATAGCCAGTCCACCAAACTGCCCGGCTGAGAATACTGCTTCACAGTTCAACATTCCCAACTCCAGACGAAGATTATTCATGTAATCCCAATCCCTTACCTACGTTTCACTGAGGAAAACAAACGCCGGCTTCTTCTGATGAATCAGACGACGTAGAGCTTGCACTGCGGAATCATTATTAATCCCACGACAATTCCACGCTAATACCTCCATGGAAGCAACGCAGAAGATTCAAGAAAACCCTAACCCTAGAAAGCTCACGACAGAACCCTAGGAGAGAGAGTTTTCAACTGTTTAACTCTGACAGCAGAACGCCGTAGAGATAGCACGACGACCACCGGTGTCGGAGCCGCGAATAACGACGAGCAGAGGCCCGAATTAGGGTTTCAGGTTTTTTCTTACCCAAATCTGTTGATTAGGTTGATTACAAAGAGGATTGTCCTGAACATAGTATCCATTCCATTCGAGACAAATAGGATGCGCTAGATTTTGAAATGAATTTACTTATAAATCAATAGATTGAGGCCTATCTTTCTGTCCTTCATTAATATTCTATATCCTTTTTTTCTTCTGCAGACCATAATTATAACTGTAAAGAACAAAATCTCAATAAAATTAAGCAGGAAATTTTCTACAGCCTTTCAACTCATTCTTAGACTTATTTTCAAAAGGGAAAAAGTCACAAACAGTACGTCAATTTAAAGTCATTCTACACTTTGAAACCTCATCTTCTAAATATATCACTTTGGTACCTCAACTTATTATTTATGCATACGATTTATACACCCTGTTAATAACACCGTTAACTCAAGTGTTATGTAGCCTTTTGCTATGGGTATTTTCGTCAATTTATGCTTTCCCATCAAAAATTTCATGGGAGAGGATCTAAAATTCCTTTCTTTTTGCTGAAAATAAATCTGTCACCAAGGAAAATATTATATTTGGGTTTATGGAAGATCAATTTAAGTTATTGTACTGGAAATTTTGACTTATTGTTATGATCCCAGGAAACATAATAATAAAAATGAGAATAGATGAGAGATTTATCGTTTTCAGCCTGCTAATTCACAGATAGAGAGTGATCTGGATAAGATCAGATTGTCTGCTAGCTTTATTAATTGTTGATTCTATATCATCTTATTTTAGCTCTTCAAATGTAATTTATTGGGTAGATACTAGTTTTCTTTCAAGTTTAGGGTTTGAGTCTTTCCCCTTTTAACTGAAGAACTCTTCAGACAAAGAAGGAAAAATGCTTGTTCAATTCATTATGCATAATCAATTTCAATACCAATCATAGCAGCTAGTCTCTAGTAGAGTTGTAGAAATTGCTTGAAACCTTTAGTATTTATGGTTGTTGTAGTTATTTGCTTACTCTTTAAATATAGATCCATGGTTATTTGGTTTCATCGGCAATGAAGAAAGATGTAGCAAGTGTTTTTTTTTTTTTTTATAATAAAAATAAATATGAATTAACGGAGTGAGTTTTTGTTAAATGACAAATACCATGAGATTTTTGGTGGGAAAATATAAATTGACGAAAATACCCATAACAGAAAGCTACATAACACTTGAGTTAACGGTGTTATTAATAGCGTGTATGAATCTTATGCATAAATAATAAGTTGAGGTACCAAAGTGATAAATTTAGAAGATGAGGTACCAAAATGTAGAATGACTTTAAGTTGGGGTACTGTTTGTGACATTTTCCTTTTTCAAAATGGATCGAATGTAGTAGGCATAAATGCCCACATGATGCTAGTTTTATCATCCTTGAATGGAAGAAACAAACATTATGTCTATGCTGGATTGTTGGTTGACAAATTTCCAAATTTTAGCCACTAATAGTGGGGGATTTCAGTTCATCACTGCTTAGGTCATGCAGGGCCAACTCTCCACTATTTTTGTTTTTTATTTATCAAAGTTTCCATAATTAGGTAGTTTTAATTCCTCACAGGTCAACTCTTTGACCTTGGTGAGTGGGTCATGACATTTAATAGGAAAGAGCCCATCAATTTCACATTTTTCAGTGCAAAGCCCAATTGATACACTAATTATCCTATTAAAAAAGGAAAATATGGCTCATATTGATTATTAAGATGGATTCCAACCAAATAAATGTCTTAGGCATTACGTTTTACAGATTTGCTTACCTAAGGGACAGTTTTAAGGGATTGTGAGGGACAAATGCATCTCAACCACATGTATTAAATATAAAAACATAAACTATAACAACTTAAAACTGTGCATTTATTTTCAGCCATCAGATTCATTTGTCCCTCACAGTCCCTTAGGTGAGCAGGCCTTTTACGTTTTACTGGTTTTAGCATACTTGGAAAATCTAAAGAGGGGACCGGACAAAAAGGAAAAGAAAAAAGGTGCGGCTATTGTCACCTTACTAACTACTTTGTTCACCTTACTAACTACTTTATTCACCCTACATTCTCTTCTCACCCTACACATATTTTTTAGTTTCATGTTTACTTTGCTCACTCATTTGCAGTACCTTAAATACCATTTTCCAATGTAGGGTTTAACTCGAATTCTTTTTCTACTTGGCTTCCTCAGTGTCTCTTTCAATTGTTTTTGGCTTCCTCCTCGTCTCTCTCAGTCAATCTCATGAAGTCTTAGTCAATCAGTCTCACTAGGTTTAACGATGAATGAAAAGATTAAGAATGAAGTTTAAGTACGTACTCTGTAGGGGTAATAAAAAAAACTAACTGTAATTTTTAATAAGATATTATCCTTTATTGTAGTTTCATATTAGGATATGTTAGTATTTTAATAAATCAGAAACTTGTAGGGTGAACAAAATAGTTAGTAGAGTGGCAATAGCTGCACCAAAAAAAAAAAAAAATCTAAAGAGGCAAATGTCTCCTTTCCAAGAAAAGTTAAATTTTTGTTAATTTCACAAAATTGCAAGCAATTTGCAAAGATGTTGCCGTTTCCTTGATATTGTTTGAATCAAAAACTTAGAAGTTAGAATGATATGTGCATTTTGTTAGACAATGCAATATCATAGAACACTCACCCACCATTGTAAAATTTGAACATGAATTCTTAAACAGACAAAATATATTATTGGAACCAATTAACTAAGTTTATGTATTACGATCACATAAAAATATAGAATCTATAGTCTTGGTTCTACACTTCTACTTGCAAGCTCTAATATTTGTAAGTTTATGGGGACTTGTGTTTTCATTATATATATGGATGTTTCTAGTATTGTATGCACTTTTGATCAGTTTGGTCAAAGAAAACCAATCCCTTAATGTGCAAATTTAATAGGCTTAAGGTCAGGGTTAAGCAAAAGCTGAGATATTCCTTCTCAATTAAGGAACTTAAAACATGTGCCCTTCAGTGTAGCTGAATCAACAAACTATTGAATACATGAATTTGATAGGAATTAAGTTGATTGTTCCACAAGGCAACCTTTGTATTTTCAAACCCTACCAGCTGGGTTGTCCATCATGTTTCCTGAGCCCATGAGTTTTGATAGTTTCAGTTAGTCATAAATCATGACCACTTTTTTCAGCTTGCTTAGCTCAATATTTTATGCAATAATTAATCTAGTGGAAATAAAAGTGTAGCTAGGCTAATGTTGAAACTTTTATGGTGCAAGAAACGTAGTATATACAACTAGTGGGATAAGAACTCCAAACCAATGCAAGAGATGTGAACTTATGAAGTAAGGCAATTACAAATCGAGAGTGTTTTACTCATGGCAAGGGTTGAGACAACAATGATGCAGTAGGAATGAAATATACCAAAGATATTTTCTTGTGTCGTTATAAGAAATTCCGATTGCATCTTCAAAGTAATATGAATATCTTTGCCGGTGGAAGCATATACTAAGACGGTCATGCTCTAGTTTTAGAACGACAGGTCGAACCATGAATACATAAGAAGCAGTCCTCATTCGATAGGTCAAAGACGAAAAAGCTGGACTCATTTTGATGCTAAGACAAACAAATTAGGCAGATGAATGATGGCACTTACTAAATCTGATTCAAAATTTAGGGATAAATTTTCTTCATTGATTTGTGGAAAAATTGGGATTCTTAAGCAACCGAATAACTTCTGTATTTGAAGGGTGCAGTCTGTATCTAGTTTCTGTGTAGAAGCACAGTAGGTCATTTGACTACCTACAAACTAGAGAGACTTGACTACTTGGTTTGAAGCCATGTTCGAATTAGAGTGTAATGTGGTCATTATGATAGGGTTCTTATTTCTTAAACATCTAAAATTGTGGATTAGATTAATCATCGATACATATCCCACTCCCGTTAGACTGGAGTACCAGAGAAAATATAAATAAGTCGACTAAGTATAACTTAGTTTTTTATAATCATCTGTTAATCATGTGATATGTAAAAATTATTGGAAACTTAGATAACCAATGCATGCATGACAGAGGAAATTATAACTAGTTTTAAAATATACACACGAGTGTATACAAGATTGATCTTGACCTCTTGGGTACCGGTCCTTTTTTTTTTTTTCTTTCCAAATCTCTGTAGCATCTTACTATATTCCGGAATATAGTTTTCTAATTTTTATTCCTGCAAAAACTCATAATATGTTTCTTAAAGAGATACAGCTTCTGCCTTCTACTTTCAACCAAAACAAAAACCCATCACAAAAGTAATTAAACTGTATCTTGATCTCCATTGCAAAGAGATAAAGCAAAAAGAGAAGCCGAAACCAGCAAACCTTCTCTTAACCACAAGTTAATGTGCAATCCTACGTACAAAACCTTTTACTATTAGTACAACATATAATAACCACAGAAATTGTAAAATTAATTATTTACTGCACTTGGTAACCACAGCACGTTTGAAATTGGAGCACTAACGTTTCAACTTACATATACATAAAATATAAAAAATCTGTGGTGAACCTGCCCTACACAATTCTACATAATTGGTGCTCGTAAGACTCAAGTCTTATCTCAAAAGGAGTTCATAGTCATAGCATAATTTAGGGGACATGTTTGACTGATGATTAAGGCCAACCTGTGTTAACTGTAAAAGGCGTTTAGCCATTAATTTGACTCATCCCTGCTATTCTTGTTGTTGCTTAATTAGTTAACTCATAGTATATGTATTCCCAATGCACACCTTGCTCCTCAATCCTCTCCCTCTCGAGTTACTCAAAAACCAAGCATCAATTAGAAATTATGTGTTTGGATGGAAGATGATTGTATGCACCGACAGTGCAAGTGCACTGTTAGTTATTTTAATCTCTAAAAAAATAACAGTCACTCATCTAATCCACTCCTTTATATATTTTAATATAAAAAAAAATTACATCCATTCATATTGCAAGTACCCATGCACTAACGGTGCATGAAATACACTCGTGTTTGGATACTGTAACATTGATTCGATGTCCAATCTTATTATGTATGTGAGAGAATGCGATTGTAAGAGAATATTTTCTCCTTTTAAATACTTTAAGTATTTCAAAACCAATGAGCTTTATATTATTATCAATCATCTTGAAATCTCAAACACAATGAATCCTAAAAAATTAAAATTCTTTTTAAATTGAAAGTTTTGTGCTCCTTTCACCGTAACATTAGTTACATTACTAGCATAGTTCAATATCGAGTCAAATTATTTGGTGACGAGCCCTAGCTAGAGTTTAAGTTGACCTTCGAAATATATAGGCTTGACCATTCTTAGTTGTTGCTTCTTCCATTAACCCTAGCTAGAAACAATCTTACCAAAAAAACCCTAGCTAGAAACAAAAACAATGTTATGCCACCCTGTGATTATAAACCGACCAGATCAATCATCCTACACTACTGTCAGATTGGAAGACAAAACTGAAGGTGGTATCACCTAATATAATTGAAATTTTGAAACTAAATTTAAACCTGGGAGATCTCAACAAGTGGACCCTTTTGATTGGGTTCCCACCACCAGATCTTTGCTTCTGTAGAATCGAGACAAGAAGCCATTGTTTAAAGCTCCAAGAAAACAAAACCTGGTCTTGACCGCATAGAAATGCCTGTTATACTCTTTATTATACAGAAGAAGTATTTTTATATATAACCTCTAAAGTATGAGACCTTTCAAGCCTGTGTATGTCAAGCAGTTAAGCAAACTGTGTCATCGTATTATTCGTATCTTGTATGCAAATCTGAAATTTTGTATGTATTGGAAATTTAACAACTCAACAGAATAACAAACAATTAACCTGCAGATAAAGTTGATCTCCATGCTTATGTTTTCTAGCCTTAAGCATGCTCAAGTTTCCACTCATGATCTTCATTTGTGTGAAACCACTTTTGTATCTATATCCACATTCGAACACACATACGCGACGAGAAAATATTACCCTCTATTTATCAGCTAATTAAATTTAAATCTTCTAGCAACTAAGAACAACTAAGTTCCACAGTTTTTTTTTTTTTTTTTGGTATAGAGGTTCTCTTGCTAACTGCTCTCTGGTAAGTTATATATGTTGTTGAATTGTTAATTTGAACTACTAATTTGTTCCTATGTACAATCACGGTCAAACAACATAATATGACTATGACAAGTAATCGGCGTCAAAACATTACTTCTCTTCAAGTGGTAAAGCATTGTAAAGTTCCCCTTCTATAGAGACAGATAGGATTAGACATTCTATAATGTAGTTGCACATAATTGTGGATCATGATCCACAGTGACCTATACCTACGTTTGTGTTGGTAGTCGTTGCACCCGAATTAGTGCTTGGCTCAATGGGGGGGGGGGGGGGGGGGGGGGGGGAGTGGTGCTCTATGTTTTGAAATGGGTTAACTAGCATAGCAATAAGCACACCTATATCTTGAAATTTTCCATCATGAAATGAAATTTCATACGCAAGCATATATGGTAGTTGTAAGCACCTCTAAAACACTCCATTTGAGATCCCCATTGATGTAAGCAATAAGAACAAGTCCACTTCAGATCACTGAGAGTTTGACATAACAGCTTTAATCTAAGTTAACGTCTGACAAATATCCAGGAGAAGATCTCATTCTAACAAACAAAGAACCAAAAAAAATGAACCTATATTACCTCATACAGATACTGTAGTATTTAACATAGATATTTATAAGATTTCAGATGTTAGTAAAACCCCAATTAGATTCCTGACATCTTAAGTAATTGAAGGTCGGTTGAAGTTGGTTTCAGATGCCTAGCCAATCTTAGTTAGACGCATGCTATGAACCTCTATCTACTCAAAATCTAGGGAAGTGTCCTGTTCCTCCAAAATCTCCTTAAAAAGGGCCTGAATTCTGCCTTGTGCTTCTTCTTCTTCTTCGGCTTAAGCTTAACTATAAACCAAAGGAAGCATCCAGTAAGCTTCATAGTCATGCAAGGCTCTTTCTCTTTGAACACAATATTAGATGCGTTGACAAAAGGAAATTAGTGTCCTCTAGACAGAATTATTCTAGGATATTTTATTCTATATCCAACTAATAATATATCATTTTGAGCAACCAACTTCACAAAACAAAAAGAAAAGCTCAAAAATTAATACACTTTTCTGACAAGTTGTAAGTTCTGGCCTGTCTATATAAGAAGATCTTCCACTTAATGCTGATCAGATACATGCCAGCACTTCCTTCTCATTCTTGTCTATTCTTTGCACCTTTCCCCTAAGAACCCTTTTCACATCCATAGTAATCTCAAGCTGTTTCAGTTCAAGATCTTCTCTGAACTTGAACTGAAATTTCGACAAAGATGTGGGCTTTGTGCTTTGGAGCATTGGTACTTGTTATAAGCATTACTCATTGGGTTTACAGGTGGAGGAATCCCAAATGCAATGGCAAGCTTCCACCAGGTTCAATGGGATTGCCACTTATTGGGGAGACTTTACAGTTCTTCACTCCCAACACCTCTTCTGATATTCCTCCCTTCATCAAGAAAAGGATGGAAAGGTGAAATTCCGATAACAAGCTCAACTTTCTAGTCTAGAATACTTCAAGCATACTTCTTGTCAATCTTCTTAACATGTATAGTGCATTTTGCAATTTACAGGTATGGGCCAATTTTCAGGACTAATTTGGTGGGAAGACCAGTAATAGTATCAACAGACCCGGATCTCAATTACTTTGTATTCCAACAAGAGGGTAATTTGTTTCATAGCTCATATCCTTATACCTTCACGGAGATTTTTGGGAGACAAAATGTGGGTAACTTGCATGGGATCACGTACAAGTACCTCAAGAACATAGTGCTCCATCTCTTTGGCCCTGAAAGTCTTAAAAAGATGATCCCAGAAATTGAAGAGACAGCACTCAGAAGATTACAACAATGGTCTTGTGAGGACACAATAGAATTCAAAGATGCATCTGCAAGTGTAATTTCAGGCTAACCTTTCTTCTTCTCTTTGAAAATCACCAACAATATCTTGCTTAAAGTCTGATTGAATTTGGTTTTTGCAGCTGATATTTGATCTCACCGCAAAGAAACTTATCAGTTATGACTCAGAAAAGTGCTCGGAGAAGAATTTACGCAAAAACTTCGTTGCATTCATACAAGGATTGATTTCCTTCCCTGTGGACATCCCTGGAACAGCTTATCACAAATGTTTACAGGTAAGCCTAAATCTGTTCCACCAGTATCATTCATCAAATTCACAACGCTAATGAGTACAAAAATTGAATATTGATGTCGGAAACAATTGTAGTCTCTTGGTGCTGACCTTCAACAATTTCTCAGGGTAGGAAAAATGCAATGAGAATGTTGGTAAACCTGCTACAGGAAAGACGAGAAAAGCCGCGAAAGCAGCCTATAGATTTTTTCGATCACGTGCTTGAAGAACTCAAGAAAGAGGAAACGATGTTAACAGAAGAAATTTTTCTGGATTTAATGTTTGTACTGCTTTTCGCGAGCTTTGAAACAACTTCCCTAGCTCTAACATTAGCCATCAAGTTTCTTTCAGACCATCCTGCAGTGCTAAAGAAATTAACGGTCTGTACAAACTCTCTAAGCATTTCAAACCATACTAATTGCTATAGCTCGCTGTTGTTAATATTTCTATCTTGTGCTTTTGACAGGAAGAGCATGGGATGATCATAAAGCAAAGGGAAAATGCTGATGCTGGACTTACATGGAAAGAATACAAATCAATGACATTCACATTTCAGGTGAGTCTCACACTTTAACTGTCAGTGGTCAAAAGGGAATGTACAAAATCATTTTCTGTAAAATGATTTGGTATACAAACTAACATTATATATCAACTTGCAGATCATCAACGAAACAGTTAGACTGGCAAATATAGTTCCAGCTATCTTTCGCAAAGCAATAAGAGAGATACAGTTTAAAGGTATGTAAATCATAATATTTAGTGTGGGATTCCAACTATAAAAAATCAGTCACACACACGAATATCATCCTAACTTGACATATTATACCTATTTGTCTGATTACAGGACATACCATTCCAGCAGGTTGGGCAGTAATGGTTTGTCCCCCAGCCGTACACTTAAACCCTCAAAAATATGATGATCCTGTGGCCTTCAATCCAGGGAGATGGGAGGTGAGTTGAACATCTAAGCATAACATCTCTAGTTGAACTTGGCTGGAAACCCCTATAACCATTATTCGTAGTCATCGTCTGTACTAAAAAGAAGGTGTAATTCAGGGAATGTTAACAAGTAGTGCATCAAAAAATTTCATGGCTTTTGGCGGTGGCATGAGATTCTGTGTTGGAACAGACTTTGCTAAGGTGCAGATGGCTGTATTTCTGCATTGCTTGGTGACCAAGTACAGGTAATGTAATAAGTGTCCAAACTTGGATAAAGAAAATACTAGAGTAGAGACTAACATGTGTATGTCCACAATTTTCAGGTGGCAAGCAGTGGGGGGAGGAAATATAGTCCGAACTCCGGGTTTACAATTCCCGGATGGTTTTCACATTCGAATACAGGAGAAAGAATAACAGGAAACAGCAAACTCCAGATGCTAGCAGAAATGTCAACAGGCAAGTGAGATGGCTAGAGACAGATGAACATCAAAATTGGAATATGTACAAAGATGAAAAGCAATCATGATTTTGCTTAGGGTCGGTCACGTACAAAGTTTTATGCTTCTACTTCTAATTTTTGTTTTTTTGTTTTTGCAATGTTCAGTTGTGTAAGGGTGGAAGCAGGAAAAAAAATAATATATAGGTTCCAACATATAATATAATTAATTCATCAATATGCTTGTACCAGTTCTGTAAAAATGTTTCAGACTTTCAGTATCATCTCTTTCTCTCCCTGTTTTCTCATTCAAGTATAAACTAGTTCCTGGTGCAGTACACAACATCACAAAAATGAGAAAGCCAAAGTCTTTTACATTCATACAAAGAAATTTCACTTGAGAAAGAAAAACAAAAAAAAGTGAAAGAACGCAATTAAGCCCATTACTATTTGATCTAGTGACAAATCTTCCATTTGTAAGTGGGAGGTCGTGAATTTGACTCACAATAGATTACTTATTGATTCGATATTAAAACAAAAAAAAACTCAATTAAGAGAGAGAGTTCAACACAATTATATATTCAATAACAAACCACAATTTGAACTTGAATTAAAATGAACTTTCACGCTGTTTGGCTCCAGTTTTTCTTGAGCTGGTCAACAGTCTCTTTTCTTGAGTGGGCGTGCCAGCACCGTTCAGGTGCGGTCGTCGGGGGTGTCTCTTGACCTGACTTCTTTCGAGCGATTGTGGACGAGGAGAGCACCAACCTCGTCGCGGGATTCTTTGTGCCTCGTGATGAGGACTTTTGCTAAGCTTCTTCAAAATCACACAATCGATTAGCTTAAGGGAAATTCGAGTGAGGAGAAATCTTCTCAAGGAAGATCCGAGTGAGGAGAAATCTTCTCAAGGAAGATCCGAGTGAGGAGAAATCCCTTTGAGCTTGATGAAAATGTTCTTCGCGAAGGCTTCGCTGGCTTTCTCCTTGAGCTTGGTGAGAATGTTACTTGACTGAAATTACTTGACTGAATTGACCAATAAAGCCACAGATTGGCTTTCCAAGGCCACAGCTTAATTGATAATTAAGTTGGCCATGGCTTAATTGATGATATGCATGACAACGTCCAGAGCCATGAAAGCCACATGCATGATAATTGAGTTGACTATTTTGAGCATATTTTGATCACTTTCATGACCGTGGTAGCGTCCAGTAGCAAGACCGCATCTCTCTTGGCCAGATTCTCTTGGAGGCTTTTCTTCTATCTTGCTTTTCCGGAGAAACCCAGAAGCAAACTGTTTCAAGTTCTCTCTTTCCTCCAAACTTCGTCTTCCATTTCCGAACAAACCCAGAAATGGCACCAAAGAAACCATTCATTATCGATCAGGCAGATGAAATCACTGAGAAAGCCGCATTCACCTAGCAGACTAACATGGGTGTTCGATGCAGAAGTCAGACCGGAGAGGAGAGAAGTCTACTAATGGGCTTTGGTGGAGGTGATAATCAAGCGAGTCTGGGTCCCACACCTCATGATCGTTTGTTAGATGATGCTATGTGCTGTCCCATAGCGGCTCTTCGGCAGGTGCCCTGTGATTTTAGCAGTTGGGGGCCAAGGAGGAAAGTGGGTTTCTGGCCTACCATCGCTCCCGAGGAAAATGTTTGGTATCAGGAGGTCCGAGCGAGAGATTTGGCCCGTTGGGATGCTGTGGGTATCACCCAAACCATCGATCTATGCTTCTGTCTTTCCCATAATACCAGCCCTGCACCGCTAGCCGCCGCTCTTTGCTTCTGGAACACCTCCAGCAATACATTCGATTTCCGGTTTGGGCAGATGAGCATAACTCTGCTGGATGTTCTTACCATCACGGGGTTGCCCATTGACTTTGACCCCTATGTGCATGGTCAATTTGATGGCATTCAATTTCCTTTGAGAATGGATATGGCTGGTCAGGGGCATCGTAGCAAATCCTTCCCATTCTGGTGCGACTATTACTGCACCCAGTGTGACCACACAGGAGATATCGCATTCCTGGAATTCTAGTTTTGCAAATTTATCTTTTGCACTTCTTCCAACAAACCTACTGGGCCTTGGAATTCTCTGGCCACTGCTCTCTATAATGGTATTTGCGTTGGCCTTGGGCAACCTGTATTGGGTGCGTTATATCGCTCCATTTATAAAGCCGTAATGTGCCCCTTCGATACCGACATTAGTGGCCCTTTCTGGATCCTCGCCTTTTGCTGCAGATTTATTTCCCTCGCTTCCGTCGCGGTGATATTCCAAAGGATCCTCCAGTCGATTCCCTTTTGGGGAATTGGCTTTGCCGCAACGTAAGGTATCGAGCTCCACCCTACTCCGAGTGTTTTATTTACTTGTACTTGCTAGAAGAGATGCCAGACCTAAAAATAGTCCTTTCTAGGCGATTCCCTCCTCCCCTTGATGATGGCTTTCTGCCCAGTGGACTGGATCATAGCGAAAGAGCCCTCCTGGCCTTTCGTTGCGCCATCTCCTGCTTAGATATTCGTCTTACCACCGACCGCGTAAGCTACGAGCTCTATGCCCCTAACCACTTTGCTCGCCAATTTGGGTTGGCCCAGTTGGTACCCTGGCCTCTGGTTGATTCTGCCAATTACTACACCTCTTGGCGGAGATTAGCCCCGCCTGGGTCTGTCCCCTTTCAGAGTCAGTTTACTTTGATAGTGATTCCCCCTAGGGTCAGAGCGTTGTACCCCCTCAACGATGTCGACGATGATTATGCTGATTGGTGGAAAGAAGTGTCCGTGAACTGTTGGGACCTGCCATATGACGAACTCTTCGCCCTGATCTTTCGTGGCATGAGTAGTCCTGGTCCGGAGGACCGCGAGATTCTTAAGCGCTTCTCCAACCCTGCAGCATAACCCCCGCGACCTATTCTACCTTCTCGCTCATCACGTCCAGGGATAAAAATCTACGAGCCTGGGGCAACAGTAAGTTTTCGTCTTTCTTCACCATTCCTTTTCCTTGTCTTGATTTTCCCGCTCTTATTCCTGAGTGTGTTTTGCAGCGAATTACCGGAGCAGGACAACCTCTGTTCAGGTCGGGAAACAAAAGGCAATAGCAGAGGAGACTCCTGAGGGTGAGTCTTCTCATGATGAAGATCCCACTGAGGTAATTTGGTTAAGAACGATCCCAAACTTGTATATTTGGTGCTTCCCTCCTTTTTGAGTTGTGATTCTTTTCTCGTACAGGCCACTGCTGTCTTAGCTTGCAAACGCGATCGAGCTCAATTCGTCGAAGAGAGTTTTGAAGATGACGAACCTCTGGGAATGCCATTGGTAAACTCCGGTCTCGTCTTATACTATTTAAATTTTAGAATCTGGGCAGGATCTTCACTATGTATCTTTTGACAGGTCCGTGAGAGGACCACTGATCCCTCTCGCCTGAGCGAGACTGGATCCTCAGCTGCTGCAGAAGAGCCAACTCTCTCGCTAGTTCAAGCATCAACTAGCCCCGTGGCGCATCTTCCCTCTCCCACATCTACAGAGCATCCGCAAGGTCCTACCATTCTAATAACGATCTCCGATGACGACTCCCCGAAGCATGAAAGCGTGGAAAGCCACTCTGAGGCTTCTGCCGCTTATGAGGAACTAATGACGACATAGATTCCCCGCGACACTAGAGGTCCAAGAGGTGAATGAAGCGGGGCCTCTTCCTCTTGGTGACCACGTACCAGATATCGACTCGACAACTCGAGAGGTAAGCCACTGTTGGCCAATGCTTTCCATTTCCCTTTAGATCCAAACCCGCTCTCTGACATTTCTGAACCTGACCGGGATTCTGTTTGTACCGAGGAGGTGGTCCTTGACGCCGAAGCTCTGGCCGGCGGGACGTACATCCCAGGTTTGGGGGATGAGGCGAGCAGTGGTGGTCTCTTGATTTCGGAAATAGATGAGGCGAGCGTTGAGGCCGAAGGTTCTGCTCTCGGAGCTGCTCGTTTCAAACACTCTATTGATGAACCTCGCATTGAATTTCCAGAGTCTCCCGCGGCTGAGATGTCGGACCAAGCTCAGGGGGTCGTTGAGGGAAATTATGCTGAAGATGAAAGAATTGAGGAACCAATCGACCTTCTAGCATTGGTGACTTATGATCGTGCTGTGAATCCTCCGCCTCCTCCTCCCACTAGGCTTGAAAAGCTAGCTCGAATCCTTGAGGAAACTCCTCCTACCGCCGCTGAACTAGCGAGGACAGAGCTTCGAAACCTTTTGGGACAATGGCGGCTGGGGCCTGAAGAACTCCCCAGGATCTGGGAAGCCATTGTGTTCCTTCGTCGAGAGCATGCGGTCAATCCAACTCAGCTCGACACTATAGAGAAGCTGTTGAAAGACCTTGACGTGGCCCGCGCTCACCAATCTGCAGTGGAGGCTCGAGCTCGTGCGGCTCGCGTGGTACTGAATAACCTCTCTAGTCAGATGGAGACTCTTCGCGGCACCTTGAATGATCGAGCCACTCGCATGGGGGAGATAAGGCTCAAGAAGTTAGACTTAGAAGCCTAGATCCGACATCTCCAAGCTCTTTTGGCCCATGTAAACAACGAGCTCAGCGCGGAGGAAGCCTAACTGGACGCTCCCTTGGCTGCCTCCGAAGAATTGACTCGCCGCTTGGCCCAAGCTGAAGAACGAGCCTTGTTGATTGAAAACGGGGCCCTTGCTGCAGGCCTCCAGGTTGAGGTGCTTTGTGTGAAGCTTGATTTTGCGGGTCGGCCACTTTAGGCCTCTTATGACTTATAGTAGTGATTTCCTTAGGCCAAATTGTAGTACAATATATATATATATATATATATATATATATATATATATATATATATATATATATTCTTCTTGTAGTACCGACGACATCTTTATTTCTTAACTAATATTTATCTTTTGGATCCACTTGCTGGCCCTAACTCAAAATTCTTGGTTTTATCTTCTTAATGAGTCTTTAACTTCGCATTAACTAACTGTTGAAAAATGTTGTGAGAAGATAATATTGAAAATGAAACAGTTACCTCCTCGAAAACCGTTCGGTTCCCCCACGCGCGAATAATCCCTTCTTTTCCGAGATTTAGGGCAATTTAATCAAGATTTACCGACACTTAGTTTGACTCTTCGACTGTCCATCCAAGGGTGGAGATGCTTTTCTGAGATTTAGAGCAACTTAATCAAGATTTATTGTCACTTAGTTTGACTCTTCGACTGTCCATCTAAGGGTGGAAATTTGCATGCCCTGTTCCTATAAATAGGTGCATTCTGGGGATGGAAACGTTCACGCCAAAAACCTTCCTCTGAGTTTCAGATCCTCAACAATGGCCTTTCAATCTTTGCTTCTCTTTCTCATTCTTCACAAATCTTCCCTTCAGGAAATGGCCCTTAGCCTCTAAATTTTAGGCTTTATGGAGTAATCTCAAGCCTGGGTTAGGCCTTATGGCGTAATCTCAGGCAACCCCTTGTTTCGGCCTTCTGGAAGTCTGGATGGAAAATGCCAGGCTTCAGATTGGTTTAGAAACGCGAGGGGGCTCCAAGTGTGGGATCTTCGGTCATGCAAGATCGGAGAAATTACCGAATATCTTTGAGTCCCTCTTCAGCTGTGAAAACCGCCTCCTGGTTGTCTCGGTTGGAAGAAAAGGCAGAAATGCTATCATAAGCAAAGTCCAAATCTTCCCCCTGCAAATTCAACAAACATCAACCAATGTGCACACTTTAAAGCTCAAACACCTCAAACCAGACTAAAGAAGAGAGTGAATTTTATCTTGCTCAAATGACATTGACCAAATGGATTTGAAGCTTCAGCATTCTTATCTTGATCTGTAGCAAATTTAGTATGCAAGTATCGCCGTATACACAGACAAAGTGAATGTGAATTAGTAACAACCTGGTGAGGAGAGCTTGAGAGCGCGATTGTAAGCCAACAGAGCCATTTCTTCAACAGTGTGCTGGCTACAAAACTTGTCCGGAATCTATAGCAACAAAGCAAATCAATATTTACACAGATATAAAATCGATCAAAAATTCAAAGCTAGAAAACTGAAGACAAACAGAGAGAGAGAGAGAGAGACCTGAGAGGCTCAACCGGAGAGATAAAGAACGGACTGCGTGGGAGTAGAGTGAATGGCTTTCACTAGTGCTCTGATTCCGCTATTCATCACATTCGTACAATAAGCAGCCTCTGTCATTTTCTTCTCTTCCTAAACCTCCAACCTCCTTTGCTCCAAAAGCTTCTGCCTATCCCTCTCCTTCTTACTCCGTCCCCCCAAATCCACGTGCTTCCGATTCGACGAATCGTTAGAGAAGAACATTCTCGCGAAATTCGAATCTCCGGAGCTAGGTTAACGTCCACGCAACTCGTTCCAGGCTTCGGCGAGTGCTTGATCGGCCGAACAGAGAAGCTAGACCTAGAATCGGAGAAACTAAAGAGTCTTCTGCATCTCTTCAATTGCAGAAGAGGATTTGGATTTTGAGGCGAGGAGGAGAGAAAAAGTGGATCTAGGGCACTCTATCTCTTCCATTGCTGAAGAGGATTTGGATTTTAGGGGATGAAGAATAGAAGCAAGGAGATCGAGAGACTGAGATAGAGGGGTTTCGTTGGGGGGGGGGGGTTGGAGAGACGGGGGTTTCACGACTGAGAGAGCTCGAGAGAATTTGTTTCATTTTTCTTTCGACACGATGTGGCTTGGGCTGGGTGGGAGGCACAATTAAACTTCCAACAAATTCTCAAGTTGCTCACACAACAGAAACCTAACAAACTGTTGTAAGAGTGCACTACATAAAATCAAAATGTCAAAACATGGAGGGGAATCTGCCGCATACAGCAATTTGGCTCAAAATGTTGCCGCCTATATGTTCCCACTTTCACACAACAGAAAAGTATAACTTCTGTTGTCTAATTTCTACAGCTTGCACTAGGTTTACCTTATGGAAGACATTCAATCAAGCTTCCTCAAAATTTGGCATCCAGTTTTCAATCACACAACGGAAAGCACCGTTGTATCAAGTAGCACAAATATCAGATTTCAAGAGGCAACCAAGGCTCCAAAGTGGAGGGAAATCTGCTGCTAAATTTTTTAAGACTCAGATGACAGACATTACTTAATTCCGTTGTGCAATGTAGTTCTGATAAAAAAGTTATCACTTTGTTGGCATTCACACAATAGAATATAACAAGTACCGTTGTGCAATAAAGCTTACTTAAACACACAATGGATGATTTCTGTTCCATTGTGTGATTAGTGTTGTGTGATTAACTTTTTGTAGTAGTGATCATCTTTGTTAGAATCCCACACGCGGAGCGAAACGGGGAAAGGGAGGAAGGCCACTTTGTGGTTCGTCTTTCCTCCTCTGTTTCCTTCCTTCTGGACCCGGCCCGTGTTGTGCCCTCCAGATGGAAGGGGCTTTGGTTATCACCTCCTTCTCCCCCTCTCTCTTCTTGACAAAATCTTGGAGGGATGGACTATTTGAAGGAATGGGTTCAAGCTACAAAATGGCTGTTCCCATACTTCACGTCCAACTAATGGTGGTTACCAAGGCTAAAGGGGGTGCAGAGACTCAAGCCGATATTCGGTTCCTTCGCTCTCTGCCCCTCCAGGAGATAATGGCGCGGCTCAAGCCGACATTGGGTTCCTTAGCTGCTTCCATGTAAAGGGGGCGCGGGGGCTCCGTTCCTCTTCTTTTTCCTTCCCTGAAGTCTGCCCCTCCTTGGGATAATGGCGTGGCTCAAACCGATGTTTGGTTCCTCAACTGCTTCCATTTGAAGAAAGATTCAGAAGATTGTTTTGTATTTTAGCCACCTTTGGCTTTGTAATGAATGTACTGCTTTTGGCCGCAAAGCCACTTTATTAATACAATAATATTTTCTTATCCTGATATTCAAATATCCGTGAGGAGCCAATAATTGTGTCTCGCAAGGCCCCAAATATAGGCCCCCATAGTTGTATATTCAGGAGTTTTGAAAATAATATGAACTTTAAAATATGCTCCGCGTCAAAAAGAGCCTCGCGGCGAAGGTTTTGAGAAAATCCACACCTCGACCCTATTTTCTCGCGAAGGTGTTTTCTCGGCGAGAGAAGAGACAAAGCTCAAAAAATTTTCCGGAGCCGCTGACTCGGCTTAGTATAGTGTAGTGTTGCCCCCTAGTGTTGCTAGGTGTAGCAAAGAAACGATTATGGGCCTCAAAAATAGGCCTTCATGAATGGGCTTCGTGAGTGTAGGAACACTAGAATTGCCCCCCATGTCTTATGCGAAGAAACTGTCTACGACTCCTCCGAGTCCCAGACATTGGGAAAGTATTTCTTCAAGTATCTGCCATTGATAGTGACAGGACCCGCCCCGAATTTCATCCTGAAATCCGAGGTGGCCCTGCGGGGCCCACCTTAGAGATAACCCTACCGAGAACTGGTCGAGTCACCCCTAAAGTGGACTACCCAAAACAGTAAGCTACGATAGATCAGAGCCAAACAAAGAAGTGCGGAAGCTATTCATCAACTATGCCTCGAACCATGTATGCCCGACCTCAACTAATAGCGCCTGCAAACTGGGCATTAGAAACCGAAGGGCCCAGGGGAAAGTAGACGAAAAACGTTAGCGTGAGTGGACAAAAATAAACAATTTAAAAGAAAAAAGATTTCATACTTTCCCACATTTATTTCATTAAAAACCTCGATGCATGCACAAATGGTAAAACACATTTAGCTTTAAATCCAAGGATTTCAAAACGATAAACCGACTAGCCTCGCTAGTCAAAACATTCGAAAATAATATATCGTAAAACCGAAATCTCGTTTCTCAAGAAGATAAGACCAGCCCCGCTGGCTACAGTGAAAATCGGACTAGCCCCGCTAGTCAAGCAACGATAAAATATGGGGAAGAAGTTTCACCATACGAAAGAAGGGAGCCTCCCAGGCTCGGGTCGGAGTGTCCCACACTCTGGAGCATCCCATGCTCTGCTCTTACTCACCCACAAACACATAGTAAGCAGGGAGGAGTACTAATAGGCTAGCTAGCAATAAATATGACGACCCAGGTATGGCGGGTAAAAACCAATAAAATCCAATAAATCCTTAAAGCTTCCCCATGTCCCACGAATAAAGAAAAACGCGGGTACGATTCCCAACCGTACCCGGAAATTCTCGTAAAACGTCGTATAAATCGACAGCGTGTCCCACACGCTAAGAAAATAATTAGATCAATTATAAATCGCAGTTCCGAAACCAAACTGAATCCAGAATCATCAATGAGGCATTCCCAATGCCAAAACCGTAAATCGATAAATAAACAAGAAATATAATTCCATCGAAATCTCATTTCGAAAAATATTCCAGAAATCTCAATATCGACGAATAAAATATATTAATAAATTCCGGAAATCACCTCGGAAAATAATTCGTCGAAAATCACTTAAATCACAAGTTCAAATCCGAGCGAATAAAACTCACGTTCCAAAAATCATGATGGAAAATCCAAGCAATATTCCAAAACCGAAATCATATCCGAAACTAAAATAATATGATAATTAATAAAACATTAATTCGAAAAAGAAATGCATGCATCAATATTCAAAAACAAACGTCCACTCACAGTACTAGTTGGCGACCACGCAAACGAGTCCCTTCATCTAGCCGTAGCTCGCAACATTGCCCTGTACACAATTATATTTCCGTAAACGGCAATCCGATAAAATAAATACGAACCTAAACGAAACCCGAAAATCTCTATCTCCAATACTTCTCAAATTCCACCCAAATCTCTTCCACAACACCAATTCCTCAATCTACATATTCCACAATGAAAACGAGGGAAATCCAACGGCCGGATTTCCCACAATTTCCATCACAAAACTTCAAACTTCGGAAATTCACAAACAATTCCAAACTCCTCCAAAATTCACCAAACTTCACATACAAGCTCTATGATAATTATAGAATTTAACTAGCCAGAAAATGAAATTAAAAAGCTACCCTAGCCGCCGCCCACAGTGGCGGCGCCGCCGCCGCCACCACCAGCTCCGATGGCCACCAAACTTTGGCAGCAGCACCTACTCAACGGACCCAACGTTTTATTCAACTACCACTAAGCCAGAAAACGTCTAGAACTAGTTCAACAATTAAGGTAAACATTGAACCCAAAACCGTGAATAGTGCAAGAATTTCAAACCTTCAATTCTTCCTCCATGCTTCAAATCGCTGCAAAAGATTTGGGGAGTATCATCTACATCGCAAGCCGCTTCCAAATGATTATGGTTCGTCGCCGGAGGTGGCCGGAATCGGGAGAAACCGGCGTTGACCAATTTGCTACAGTGAAACTTCAAGGACCCGATGCTTCGTTTTCCGGCCAAGCCGCCGTGAGCCACCACCGCAGGCGCCAAGAGGAAGTCGAGACGAGTCCGCCGGTACCCGCCATGCACCGCCAGGTGGCCGGAAAAGGAAAGTGGCCGAAGTTGCAGAGCGACGAGGAGAGAGAGAGAAAAACGCGGGGAGGAGGAGAGAGGGAGAGAAAAGAAAAATTACCGGCCTCCACAGTAACTTTTCAAATTTATACTATCTACCATGAACAGTAACTTTACCTTTTTTTTGCTTATAACTTTCGCATACGAGCTCCGATTTTTACGTACCACATATCCACGCGCTCGGTTTAACGTCCCCTACAACTTTCATGAAGAACATTTTCTCAAATTTTGACCCGAACAAAAAGTCGACTTTTAGGGCCACTAAAAGTACTAAACCGAAAGTAAAAGTGAAAGTAAAGGTCGTTTACCGTCCAAATGACTAGTAAACGGGTGAATTTGGGTTCGGGACGTTACAGATAGGGTTATGATGGACATCTCCATCCAGGTCCTTGAGATGAAAAGCTCCTTTCGCTAAGATTTTATAGATGATGTACGGGCCTTCCCATCTTGGAGTCCATTTGCCGCGACCATCTAACTTTTCGCCAAGCGGGAGAACTGCTTTCCAAACCAACTCTCCTTCGCTGTAACTCCTTCCCCGCATCCGCTTGTCATAGGCGCGAGCGACTCATTGCTTTTCCATGACCAAACTATCTAAAGCCTCCAAGCGCTTTTCGCTAAGGTCTTCATGTTCCAGCCATATAGTCTGAACGTAGTCTTCTCCAATGAGATGATGTTGCTCTTGAACTCGTAATGATTAGACGTTGACTTCCAAAGGCAGGATTGCATCATGGCCAAACATCAAAGCATAAGGTGTTGTCACGGTGGGATTCCGTTTAGATGTGCGGTAGGCCCAAAGAGTCTCATAAAGTGTCTCATGCCACTGTCGCGGATTAGCTTCCAACATTTTCTTCAGCAAATTGATAATGATCTTGTTGCTGGCCTCCGCTTGACCGTTAGACTAAGCATAATAAGGACTGGAATGGACGAACTGTATTCGATCCCCATTCTCTTGCCAGTTTATCAACTTCACCACCCATGAAAGCTGCCCCCCCCCCCCCCCCCCCCGGTCTGAAACAAAAACTTCTGGGATCCCAAATCTGCAGATGATATTTCTGAACAGGAATTGTCACAACGTGCCACCAGATGCTTCCTTTAAAGGTTATGCTTCAACCCACTTTGTAAAGAAATCAGTCACGACGATGATGAACTTGTGTTGAAGTGATGAATGTGGGTGAATCATTCCAATTAAATCCAGCGCCCATCCTTTTGCGGGCCAAGGCTTTATAGTGGGCTGCATTTGAATATTAGGGACATGCTGGACTGGCCCATGAGCTTGGCAGTCCAAACAACCTTTAGCGAACGCGATACAATCCTTCAAGATACTGGGTCAAAAATATCCATGTCGTCTGAGTAACCAACGCATCTTTGGACCTGCCTGGTGAGCGCCGCATATGCCGGAGTAAGCTTCTCGCATGAGCTGTTTCGCCTCGCTGCCATAAACACACCTGAAATCTACGCCATCTTCTCCTCTTCTATGCAGCTCATTATTTCTGAGGAAATAGTTGAGGGCAAGGTAGCGAATCCTTCTATCCGCGGTCTGATTAGGATGTTTGATATAATTGATCAAAGGGATGCACCAATCCACATCAATGGCCGGGCTCCAAAGTCGCTACTGACGTGTTGTCTGGAGGATCTTTTCTCGCCATCCAAGAAGGAAGCGTTCGACGCTCTACTTTCAATATTCTCTCGTGCACGCCATATCTCAGCGTTACCCCTGTTGCCAGCTGGGCCAACTCGTTCGCGGTGAAATTTCTTTCGCGAGGAATGTGCTCAAGATCCACGTCATCAAACTGGTCCAACAGTTCTAGTGTCCTGTTTAAATAAGGGACTAGCGCGAAGCTAACGCACCTGAACTTTTCGCGCAGCTGATTGATGACCAGGAGAGAATCTCCAAGTATTTGTACGTCTCTGACTCCTATTTCCAGTAGTACTTCTAGGCCTATGATTAAGGCCTCATATTCAGCCTGGTTGTTGGTACATTGAAACTCCAACTGGAATGAGTACGAAAAGTGATCTCCAGCCGGATTCTCCAGTGCGATTCCTGCTCCGGCCATGGTATATGTTCGGGAACCATCAAAGTACAATACCCACGGTTGTAACATGACCGCTGCCTGGCCATCGGTGAAAGGTTTGGAGCAATGTATATGACATGCCTTTCCCCATAAATTAGCCGCGACCTCTAGCTCGCAAAGCTCTGGAGCGTCCAGCATGGGATGATGTGCTAGAAAATCCGCGATGGCTTGACCCTTCACAGCCTTTTGAGGGACATATTGTAAAGAAAATTCTGAAAGAGCCAAGACCCATTTGCCAATTCGGCCCCTAAGAATGGGCCGCGACAACATATATTTGACCAGATCAGTCTGAGCGATTATGCATGTAGTAAATGACAACATGTAGTGGTGTAGCTTACATGCAGAGAATTATAACGTTAAACATAGCTTTTCCATTGGTGTGTACCTGGTTTCGCAATCTGTTAACGTTCTGCTAAGGTAGAAGATGGCATGCTCCACTCCCGCTTCGTCGTTTTGTGCCAGCAGGCTCCCTATTGAAGCTTTCGCCGCTGAGATGTAGAGTTTGAGCAATTGGTTTGGTTTCGGAGGAACGAGAACTGGTGGATTGGTTAGGTAGGCCTTTATGCTATCAAAGGCCTCTTGATGCTTCACTTTCCACACAAATTCTGTTTGTCCTTGCAGCTTTAGTAGAGCAGAAAAAGGCTGAATCTTGCTGGCGGAATTGGAGATAAACCGTCGTAGGAAATTGATTTTTCCCAACAACCTTTGCAACTCTTTCTTTGTTCACGGCGGCGAAGCATTGATAACTGCTTTAGGTTTCTCTTCTGATACCTCAATGCCTCTCTGATGTACAATGAATCCCAAAAAATCACTTGTTTGAACCCCAAACACACATTTCGCAGGGTTCATCTTTAGCTTGTGACGCCGCATACGTTCGAAAACTTTTCGCAAATCTGCAATGTGATTACACCGCTGCCTGGATTTAATGACTACATCATCTATATAAACATCTAGAATCTTCCTTAAGATGTCATGGAAGATTAGGTTCATTGCTCGCTGGTACGTGGCTCATGCGTTCTTCAAACCAAAAGGCATGACCATGTATTCGAAAACTTCTACGAAACCTGGGCATCTAAAAGCAGTTTTGTGTCTATCTTCTTCCGCCACTAGAATCTGATGGTAACCGGCAATTCCGTCCATAAAGGAGAGAAGTTCATGACCAGCTACTGCGTCCACCAACATGTCCACTACCGGCATGGGGTAAACGTCTTTGGAGTGGCCTTATTGAGATCGCGGTAGTCGACGCACACCCTCATTTTGCCATTCTTCTTTCTAACTGGAACAACATTGAATAGCCACTGATTATACTTGGATACCTTGATGATTCCTGACTTATGCATCTTCTCGACTTCCTCCTTAACCAACACCTGGGTTTCTGAGTTCATTCGCCTGGGCTTCTGCTTCACCGGATTTTGATCTGGGATAGTCGGCAAATTTATGGCAGACCAAGTCAGGAGATAATCCGGGCATATCTTCATATTTCTCCGCGAAAAAATTTTTATATTCCCGTAATAAATTGATGAGCCCCTGTTTTTCATCAGGCTCTAATTTTGCGCTTAATGCCACTTCCATTGGCTTCGCCTCACTGCCCAAATTTACCTTTTTTGTAGGATCTCTAACCTTTGGCGGTGTATCATCCAATGCTGCTGGAGCCAATCGGATAGGCTCTTCTTCCTCCTCCTGATCGGGGAATTCTTCGTCGATGTATTCCAATGTCGCTACTTGTGCATAGGCCTCTTTTTCGATCAAATATGAAGACAATCTATCATACAAAGAATGAAAGGCCGCTACCTCTTCCTTCATGAGGTCGTGATTCATTAATTAAAACTTGGAGATGGCATCGCATGTCCAGGCCTTTCGAGGTCGTTTTTTGCGACCGCGAGGCCCCATTGTGCCAATTCAGAGGCCGTCACCCCTGTGGGGTAGCCTTTATCATCAATACCAACGACCTGTAAAGGAGAGATTGGTTCTAGGTAATACCTTGCATCCACGTAGCTAGCGGACACCAAAAAAGGTCACGGGTCTGCTTTGACAATTTCCGCCTTGTCCGCGACTCTATCCCATATGATCAGCTCCTGGTGAAGGGTGGATGGGACACAATAACTCCAGTGGATCCAGTTGATGTGCTCATATTTTCCTATATTTTTATGCCTCTTAACCTTGGTTTTTATGTTTAGTTCTCCTTATTTATGACTCATTTAAATGTTTTAGTGTTTTTGTAGGTTTGTTCCATAGAAAGAAGAAAAGAAGCTAGAGTGAGCTAACTAGGATTGAAAGGCGATTGCAATACCACATTCCAGAATCTGTCTGTGTAGAGCACCCAACTTCGCCGAATTACTGGGAAATGGTCGGATCTAATCAGACAATGAGCCTTATATGCATGGAAAACTACGGATGTCTACTTTATGTAGAATTTTACAGATCTAGATTTTGATACATCTGGAGAAAGTTATGATTATTTGAGTGAAGATAGGTCAGACAGGAAACCTGCTCAGGAATTTACAAACATTCGTGGAGAACTCAAGTTCCGTGGCACAAGATCGTCAATCCTAATGTTTCAAGGAAGTTAATTCAGATGAGGATTAAATGATGAACTTATTCCTACTTCTACAAGATATATTTCAAGGTTTTCCCATTCCAAATGAAGAAATGAATCTAAACCCAAGTTTTACAAGGAAACATGAAGCCAAAGATGAGCAGAAATCTTCCCTATATAAGGGAGCACGAATTTCACATGAGAAAAGAGAGTCTTGGGAGCACAATGTAGACGCCTAAGGAGCAGAGACGACTCATCCATATTCCCTTTCTTTTCCCTTCCATTCTTTCCTATGTTTTAATTAAATATATTTTGCTAAACATTTTCTAGAGTTAGCATGATGCCCTATCATGATTGTTTATGTACTTTGATGTTTTATTGATAGATTTATAGTTTCTTTATGATGAATGCTTAATCACTATTTGAATTGATGCTTTATGTTTAAGTTCTTTGATTGATCACCTTAGGGCTTTGCATATAGTAATTGGAAGACAAATTTGAAGCAGAGATGCAATATAATTTGATTAGCTTCTTGTGATTAAGTGTGGTAAATTACATTATTACTTGAGAAAGACTAATGGTTTGCTTGATTCCCTTGTTTTCTAAAGCGTAATGAGTCTTGCATGTTAAATTTATACCTGAGAAGGATAAACTGTATAGTTAGGATATAAGATCTTTACTCGAGAGGGAGAGCATCATACACTTAAGGAAAACTATGGTCTAGAGTACCTGAGAAGGACTTAGATACGGGAATAATCATATAGAGAAACAAAAGAATCTGTTAATTGCATTGAAACATAAATAGGATTGTTAGTGGTTGATTCTGAAACCCTAGGTTTTATCATTATTTGTTTCTTTCTTTCTTTCTTTAATTTTCACATTATTTGTTTAGTCGAAAACCTTAAAACCATATCTTCTTTAGTTTGATTGTTTATGTGTTTTTGTGGTTGGATTAATTAGGTTAGGATTTAAATTGATTATCAATCCTCAGTTGGAACGACCTCGTACTTGCACACTATACTAACGACGATTCGTGCGCTTGCGAGTTATAATTAAAATTTCACAACACCAGTCACGGCCCAGAATTGCGCTATATGCCGCATAGCAATCTGTAACAAAGAAAGCGTAAACCCCTTCTGCTGGACCCACCTTGACTTGTAGGAAAATAAAACCCAATGTTTTGGTTACAGTCCCCGCGAAGTTCTTTAGAGTCAGAGGCGTGGATTGGATCTTCTCTTTCTTGATCCCTAGCAGCTGCATGGTTCTGGTGGTCAAGACGTTGACTGCGGCGCCTGTGTCTACCATGATCTTGCCAACCTTGATGTCGTTCACATCGGCGGTGATATACAATGGCCTCATGTGTTGCGCCATTGCTAGCATTGGCTTGCTGAAACCCATGTCCTGAACCCTCACATTGGTGTCTGCAGCCTCTGCTGCTTCTACCTCCTTCGGCGTGGGTTTCTTCGCGAGAGATGACGCTGCTGAGGTGATCTCGAACGTTCGTTTGTCCAATGATTTATCATCCTATGCTTGGCATTCTTGAGCTGCCACTGGCAAGGCATATTTTGATGATAGGACATACACCATGTTACATGTAATGTCCAACATGTCTGCTTCTTCTGATTCCGCCGCGGGAGAACTCAGGTCAACTTCTGCCTCGAACTTGCTTGCGACGTAAGCGGCCAGCGATCCTTCTTGGATCATGGCTTGCTCTTGCTAATATGCTGCAAAGGGATATTCCCTCTTCGGTGGCCCCTGCTTCGCTGATGAAGCCTCTTCGGATTTCGCAACCACTATGCTTTGAACTTTCTTAGGCCTCCACTGCACAGTCGCGGACCGATTGTCTTTGCCCCCAGCCTGTCAAAGATTGAAGGCTCGCTATTTCTTCCTTCGCGAGATATTCTCCGCCAAACATTGACTTTACGAGATGGCAGCGGTTCTCGCCTCGCGGGAACTAGGGACTTCTCCTGAACGCTGCTCTTGGGGGCACGTGGCTTTCACTCTTCGGGCGATACTTTGGGCTGTTGTTTCTGAACTCGCGGGGAAATGAATCTCTTGGAGGCCAGTGCCTCCAATTGTCTCTGATACTTTTCTGGAGATTTCAGTAATTGCGATTGTTTGATCAGTCCTTGATCTAGCACTTCCAAGGTTCGCTTTGCTTCTCCAAACCTCCGCTGGAGTTTTCTCTTCCTTGAAGAGCTCATCTCCACCGCCTTGTCCTTCTTCTGTGTATACCATCTCCCTTCTTTGATGGAGGACGTCGACACCGGCGAAATGTAAGTTCTGGTTAAAACCCCTTGCCGCTTATCCGCCTGCCCTTCTTCCCTCGCGGCTTTCAACTTTTTGAATAAGTTTGAGTCCCTTGGAGAAGGAGTTTCTGAACCACTGTGCACTCTTGGGCTGCATGGTTGGAAGTTTCTAGAAGATGATACTAACCTTATTGGCGGCAGAGATCCAAAGCGGACAGTCTGGGATGTTTCCTCATGCAGCGCTTGAGTGTCACATTCTTCCTTGCACCGCGAGCATAGGACGATGGGTAAACGAGTCTTGGATTCCCGCTTCGCGGCTTTGTCTCCAGCCCTTTTCAAAACCTTAGCCCCGTGGTCTGGACTTTGATTCTGCTGATCTTTTGCACCCCATGCCACATCCATCATGTTGATGACGGTATCTGGGAAGGGATCTAGGTCCACCAACGCTGCTACTGTTGTCGGCGCCTCTACTTGCAAACTACCGTTATTTAACCAGATTTGGATCTGATGCTTCAGCTTAACACAATCGGATGTATTATGATTCCTCATATTATGGAGTTTGCAGTATTTCTTCCCCCTTAGCTGCTCTGGTTTGGGAAATAGGCCGAAGTCGGTTTTCACCATCTTCGCGAGGATCATTTCATCCAAGATTTCATGCGCTTTGTTCGCGTCGTAAGTATAACTCGCGAACTTTGGTTTGGTGAAAACCACTAACTTGAGCTTCACCGGCTCTTTGCACAACTTCAATTGCTTTAGCGTTGAAGCCTTTTTCCCGGTGAGTTCTAGCGCAGCTATCTCGTCTTCTTCACACTCGTCAGCCTCTGCTGTGCCAGATTCCTCACTCTTGTAGTAAGGATCAAAGGAACTGGATTGATGGCTGAGCGCAGCCACTGTTCGGCATTTCCCTGGGATGTATGTCCCCTTCAAGGCGTTTTTTTCCCTGAGCAAGTGCTCGAAACTTCCTACTTCTGTGATCAGTTCCCCCATGGAATTGAACATGCTTCCATGCTATTTTTTGCGTTGGCGGGGCTCTAAGCCTTTGATTGCCAACTTCACCAGTTCTTTCTCCAGCAGAATCACGTTCAACTTTCCTTTCTGGATCTGAAAGCGCTGAAGGTACGTGACAGCGGATTCAGTTGGCTGCTGAGCCATCTGAGTGAGTGAAGCCAGATCTACTTCCAGCTCGATAGTCCTGAAGGTTTCCTTGAACAGTTTCTCCATCGCAGGCCAACTCGCAACTGATCTCGGTTGTAGCTTAGTGAACCAGGTGAAGGCAGACCCCGATGGTACTGGCTACACTGTACTCGAAACCTGACCAAATGGGCCGCGGTACTTTCGACTTCCTCTCCAGAGAAAGTAGAGAACGTAATGTTCTTATATCCTCTAGGATAAGGTGTATGTGTAATATGCGGTGGGAAGGGCCCCTGGTAGGCCTCCTCCAGGTTAGGCCTCTGGTTCGAGGCCCTGGCCCAGAAGGTAACTTCAACCCGCCCAAACGTCGTACTGTTGCTCTGATGCAGCGCCGCCCGACACTTCGCTGCCACAAGTCCACAGGACCACGCCATCTCTACCTGCAGGACCACGTCATCTCGACCCATGCCGCATGAAGCCGCCCCGACCGATCCAGCACCCACGAAACCCATGCCGCCTTGAAATCCCTCGATCCATACTGCCACGACGCCATACCGCTTGATTCAGCACCCACGACCCATGCCGCCGTCTTCAGCACCTTCCGACGCCGCCAACGAGGCTCACCGGACCTGTGCAACATAGCCATCGCTCTGCAGTGACGTCTGCAGCGTCCACCCTACTTTGTTGTCCACCATGCAAACCTCGAGCTGGCAACTATCCCATGGAGCCCCGGACAATACCAGCTATCATCCTGTTGATAGGAGCATAAATGCGACAAATATAGTGTGAAATCCCTTACACTTTTCTTAGTTATTTCCTTGTAAAAATCAGTTTTAACTCTATTTTCTTTTTAGGTAGTTCGTGAAGCAGTTCAAGAGAAATAAGAGCTTAAAGGGAGCAACGAAGCCATGGAACATGAAGTACTGATGCAGAGGACTAATTTTGATCAACCTTTTATCCAGAAATTACAAGGGAAGTCCACAGAAATCGTTGTGCAAAACAGTTGCTGCAAAGCAGAAAATTGCAGTTTCAGAATCAGCTTTCTGGGAACGGTTTTGAGGAGCAATTCTTGCATTCCAGCTGTACCTTTGCAGAAAGGGCCAGCGATCCTTGAAGAAATGATGTTATACTTCAACAAGAGCCAAAGATCTGGTAAAAATCGTCAACGAGGCAGCAGGAAATCGAATTCAAAGTAAGCATCCCGATAAGGCAGAAACTGTCAGCTTTTCACGAAGCTTTTTGGGAGATCTTTTCCGGCTATTTACTTGGAGTTTTTCCAGAAGTTTATTGATCAATCTAAAAGATGTGATGTCGTAGAACACGTGGGAGTCAAGAACCATCCAGAAACTTCTCAATATGAAGTCGTTCCTTGTCCAAGAAGGAAGTTTCAGAGACAAAAATTGAATCCTAGTCAAAACAGGGCAGTTCAGCATAAATCTTCTATGGACGGATTTTGGGTGCATTTTTGGAAGGTTTTTGATGCTGAAAATTACAAGGAGAGTCCTAGAATGATTCCTCAAGATTTTGGGAAGATTACTAAGGCTTGAAAATCATTTAATGGTGCACCAAGTAGAGGAATCCTCAAGCAACTAGGGGAGGCTTTCAAAGCAGAATTGGAAAAGGAAGCTAGGGCTGCACTTCTAGCTCCTATATATATTGAGCTTCTGCACACGCTGAGAGGACGACCACGCCTTTCACCTTCTCTTCTATCTCTCTTTCTTATTCATCCGCCATCATCTTTTTCTCTATTTGTTTTAATTTGGTTTTCAAAACAATGTGTAACTAACATTCTTTTTGTTAGGGGCGAGGTTTGAAGCCCCAATTATGTAGAACATATGTTTGTTTAAATCTAGTTTTCTTTTATCTTTGGTGTGAATTGGTTGTTTATTTCTGCTTGATTGAAAACTTTTATGTGTTTATGTTCTTTGGGTCGACACTTAGGATATATGCATGTAATTGGAGCTAGGTTTAGAAAATAATTCACCTAATCGTCTTGTTTTCTAATCCACAAGTATGCAAGGCTTTGGACAAAAGCTGATGTTTTAAACAACTAGAAGAGCATGCTAGGTAGGTGTTCCACACTAGACTGCAACTCTATAGCCAATCGTTTCCATGAGATCTTAATGCTTCAAATATGTTGACACTATATGTGTTGTTGATAGGATAGCGTTCTATACCTTGATTGCATGTTTGATAGGCTTAGCTATTGTGCATTCACGTAGAATAAGTAATTAGGGAAACATTAATAAGGGACATGATCTGCTCCGACTTGTTTCTTGGTTGGTTTCTGTTTCACACCTTAGTAATTGAAACTAGGTTAACTTAACATTGTTCGAAAGTAATTGGTGGTGGATTTCCGAGTCTCTAACGTCTTCTCCATATTGTTTTTCAAACTCTAAAATCATTTTTGCTTTCTTATTTTCCTTTTATTTTCGTAGGAACATAAAAACCTCAAATCTGTTTCAACTTAGGATTGCAACGCACCCTTCTATCCCCATCTTGTCCTGCCATCTTTTTCCCTCTTTGACGTTTTTCTTTTTTTTAGTTTTGTTATTTGTTTTGTGCTTTAGTTAGTTTAACTTAGTTTGTTTTTATTTTGTGTGATTAATTTGTTACTGAAGGAATTGTGTTCTAAAACAATCATTTTGATGTAATTATTATTGTAATTATTATTAATCAAAAGGGCAAGTTTATTGTTCATTGCTTATATTTAATATTTGATTGAACAAGGTCCAAGGAATATGAGTTAAAGAGAAAGTAATCTAAAGAGTTAGATGTGTGAGACCTTTACTCTTTCACACTCTTATCCTAAAAGGTTCCTAGTCATAGGATTATCACTTGGACATTGATAATCCGGAAAGACTAGCACATACTTTGTATGCTCAATATGGAGGATGATATGTCTCTTGTCATTTGTGTAGAGACACTAATACAAGTATGTGGGTGCTCTTAACTTAAAGGGTACACTGAACGCGATCATTAGAGTTCTTGTATGGAGTCTTACTTACATGTCAAACTTGAACTCTAAATTGCAATAATACAAATTAGTCCTTTGACCTGAGACACCATAGTTGTCTTATGAGTGAATGGATTATCTCTTGATGATGCAATAATATTGTGTCCCTTAATGGATATAATAGATGCATTCATTGGTATAATCAATTCGGTCATGGAGACATGTGAGTGTACAACAAGGAATCTCTATCCTTAAGTAAATAAGGTGTATGTTCAAAGATGTGATTCAATGAGTCTTTGGCCAAAGCATTGAATGAGATTTAAAAAGGAGTTTTTAATCACATTCTAGGAATCACATAAGAATGAAAATCACATTAGGGGATTGACATATCAATTCCATACCCCGATGATGTGATTTAGAACATCGTGTTAGAGAAGGACCGTATTGTATTGTAATTCCAATTGAATAGGTTCTTTGTCATTCTACATTAACTAGGGTAGTCATGATATGTTGCAAGACGTCACTCATGACTTGTGAAGTCCCCGAGGATTAATAAACATTTATTATCCTAATAACAAGGGAGAATCAAAAATGGAGTTTTTGATTCGTAAACAAAATAGAATGGTTTCTATAAACTTCACTGCCTTGTTAATTAGAACCTAAGAGATCGCACACCATATAAGTGGATCCTTGAGATTGTATATGAAGAAGATTAAACAAGAGTTGGTTATGACCAAATAATTAATTAGATTTATTATTTGGACATAATTAGAATTTTCGGGTAAAACCGAACCTATTGGGCCTAAACGATTGTCGGGTTTTTGGTGTGGACTTGGGCTTCACTAAATGAGATTTAAATGAAAGCCCAAGACACATTTTTAGTGCCCAATAACATGTATGGACCAGCCAAAATATTGGCTTTATGAAAGTCAATATTTTCTTTTAGTAATTGGAGTTATTTCCTATTATATAAAAGTGAAAGCATAGACATAATAATGGTAGCATCTCTACACCATTATTTTCAGATTAGAGAGAGAGAAAGAGAGTTCTCTCTTGGTCCATTTTTCAGAAATTAAAGGAAAGAAGAACACTTGCATAATTTCTTCTTTTCTTTCATCTTTCTTCATCTCTTGATTCACTTGGTGAAGATCCTTAGAGGCCATATATTTTTGTGGCTTTACTTGTTACATCAAGGAGGAGATTACAAGCACAAGAAGGAGTACAAGAAGGAGTTCTTAATTCAAGGTGCTTCAAGGTGGAGGAAACACACACAAGGAGAGATCAAGGAGAGGAACTTTGGTGGTTCACTTGGATCGGATTAAAATCACGCTCCAAGGGTGAGTAGAACATAAACTCCCTCTTTGTTCTTCCTTACTATGCATGCTATGTTTATATACATATCACAATAAGCCAAGATCATGGGTTAAAGGAATGGATTTTATGTTTAGTTAGTAGTTTAATTGTTAAACTTATTCCGCACTAATTAAAAAGTTTTGAAATCCATCCATTCCTTCAGTTACCCTCAATCCCCGGCTTGAACGATCCTTGCTTACTCTATATTGCTAACGACTACATTTTACAGGGTTAAGTTGAGCGCCTATTTTGGGCGTATCACCTGTCAGGCAGCAGCCTGCAAGCGTCGACGAGGCTGGCAAAGCCAGCTCGGACTTCAGGCGCAGCCGGACGAGAAAACGATCTTGGCAGTCGAAGTCGACTTTAGGGTTTTCTAGAGAGAGAGAGCGGCCCCTCAGTTCTAACTTAATTTTTATTGTGTTTATTTTATTTGCTTATTTGTTTTTATATTTCTTATAGCTTTAAATTATAGAATAAACTATAGTATATTAATATGTATTGTCTTATTGGTATTTTGATGTATATTTCCCGGTTTACATTAAATTTGTGGATATTGAAGTTGTTTGGATAAGTGGGTGGTTGTAGTTGGATCTCCAAATTTGATATTTGCACCTCCATCTTTTTTCAATTATCAATAGATTTCGTCAACTCATATAAAAAGGCAAATAAGACAAAGAGAGAAAAATACTATTCTTACCTCTCCTTTTTTTTTTTGAGAGAAAGGGATAATTTCATTAATTTAACCATAGTCATAAGGCACGTACATCATATGTTGTCTCATACCAAAAAAGTTAGATGGTCTAAGCTACCAAACACATGACAGGTAACCCTCACTGTTGAACAAAATAAACACAACTTTTGACCTAGCCAATGAAGGCAAATCCAACATCTAATCACCTAAGACCTCAATTGGTGTACAATTAGAGCAACTAAACTTAAATAGCAACAAACTTGAAGCTTCAACTGCTAGGTACCGAATAAAGGAAGCTTAGAGCTTACCTTTTCCCTTCTCTCCTATTAATATAACAGTCAATTTTTTTTTTTGGACAATCGCATTAATATAACATTTTTTTTTCAGGAATTTTCTTATATTACCTATATTACTTTTTAATTTACCTAAAATAATTAAGTAAAAATAATTAATTTCTATACATGACCCCATCATTTAATACAAAAGTAAATTAAAAACAATATGATTTGAAATTTTTTTGAACTAAATTTATTGAATATTTTGGTGTAGTTGGAATTTTTTTTTTCTTCCTTTGCTTTCATATTTCCTATTTTGTAGGGAACTATGCACTTTTTGCGTTTTTAATGAGTTCTCAACTAATTGTTGGTATATCAATACACTAGGAAATTTTCTCTCTCTCAAAAACCCTAAGAACCCAAAACCAGAGTTTTCCTCTGCCCTTCTGTTGCTCATCCAGCGACACTCCTTACCAACGCGAGCCTTGAGCCTCATCGGCGCCACGTGGACTTCAAGCCTCGTCGATGAGGTGAGGACCTTGAGCTTCGTTGGGACGATGGGGATCTTGTGCTTTGTCTACGTGATACAGGTGTCGCCGGACGGGTGCCTGCTCGAGTCTGTTTGTTGGAAGGGAAGGGAACCAGTCATATCTCCTTCTCATCGATGATTGTGGTGGTATGACACGTTGTAGAGAAACTCGATCAATGGTAGTGCAGATTCTTCCACTGGAGATGGCAAGACGTCGCGGCTTTGATGCTGCTTCGTCTTGGCGGTGTTCGTCCGGTTGTTAACGATGGCGGGCGGGTCGGTGGCTGGCAAATCGGTATGCGAGCGAGTCGGTGGGTGTCGTTGGCAGGCGGTGTGACAGCAACATTGGCTTTTTTTGGCGAGAAGAAGGAGGCTGGGCTTCCTTGCTTTTCATACATGGGCTAGGCGCATTGAGCCAGGGTTTTGCCTAGGCCTATTAGTATTAGGTTAGGTTTTTCTTTGCTTTCCTATTTCCTATTCTTGTAGGGAATTATGCAGTTTTTGTGTTTTTAGGTGCCTATTTACTATGTTTGTTTCATAGTTCATAGGCTTACTTTTAATAAGTGAGCATTTGATGTTTTTAATGAGTGGTACTATTCTATATACCATTTTTCTTATTTGCCCTCTGTTTTCAAGGCAGTGGAAATGTATGTAATGTACTACTCTAGTTTGAGTATTAATGACAAATCGTTTTGATTTTGATTAAAAATAATAATAATAAATAAATAAAGATCCAAGTTAAACTCATTTTAATTAGATTTAATTGATATATATTATTTATTTGAGAACCAAAGTCTTTTCTAGAACCATCCATATTGTAAAATGTAGATACCTATAGTATAACTATGTCATCAAGCATAAGTAACACCCTCTTAGAGGACTTACAAGCCATGGTGGGACCCAACTACTACATGATATCTAAGCTACTCCGTGGTAGTAGGAGGCGGCGAAGACCTCGCCAGGAAACCACATTCTCGGCCTTGCCAAGATACTTCCATGATAAACTTTCTACACTAGAATAAAGACTTTGTGTCCTACATTAGAAAACATGTAAAGGAGAGTCGCTCCCTTACTTATAAAAGAGACCCCTCATTTGGGTTGCAACCCATTACAACCTTTGTAATCTATTTAGGTTGCAAGGCCCAAACTCATATAGTACAAGATTAAAGTGGGACGTAGTCTCCCCTAAAGCGGGAGATGAATCAAAATACTTCTCGTGTCTCACTCTTTCTCTCTAACGTTAACTAGAGCCTCTGACTCTATACGTTAACATTGGGTTTAAGCGTCGTTTGGATTAATAGAAAAATCTTTGTAATTGTCTACTTGTTCGGCCCCTCTAATAATCACTTTCTAGTTTTGTCACTGAAAGTACACCAAAAATGTAGGTAGCTAGCTCACTCACAAAATTCTTCGTGGTTGAATTAATAGAGATAAAAAAATAAAATAAAAAAACAACAACAATTTGTTGAAGATACAAACTTAACTTTTTAAATATTTGAAAAAATGAATTTGAAGTCTACTTAGTTTTTTAGTATTCAAAAAAATGAATTTGAGGTTTAATAAGTATGAGCGGTCCAAATATCAAATTTGGAGGTCTAACTATAACCACCCTAATTACTATATGTAAAGAAACGTGAATTTTCATTAGAAATAAGGATTAAATTAACAATATTAGCAGGGTTAAAATTAACTGAAACCGAATATAACCGAACTTAACTGAACTCATATATTGGTTAACCGATATAGTTGGTTAACCAAATTTGCTGTGCGGTTTCGATTACTAGTGAAAAATCGAACCAATGAAACCGAGTCCACCCATAGAGTAAATTATCTTAAAATAGTGTACCATTTTGCACCAATGTATTAGAGATTCTTCGGACAATGGGGGTTGCCCGTATTGTGGATTGCATGCTTGCCTTGAGTTCAAGTGAGAAGTTTTATTACCACCTCAATATACCAACATCTATTATTTATTAGGGATGACAAGGATATCGAGAGTTTGAACATACAAACATTTTGAGGATCAACAAAAAATTTTGATGACTGGATCGACAAGATTTTGATATCTATGTTTTATCTAAAAGAAAGATTTTTATTAATAAAGTTTCAGACCTTTTCAGCAGGTAAGCCAATTGCAACTCTTTCTTTATGGCTAAGTGTATCTACTTATATATATATATATATATATATATATATATAGACACACACACACACACACATTAGTACCTAAAAACTGAACGGTTGAGATGTTGATATGAGACCAAAAAGTGACACTAAACTCTAACCTCACACTTTAATTTCAGAGCGAGGCCTCGCTCTAGATAAATATTATATATATATATATATATATGTGTGTGTGTAGTAGAAGTTGTATATGTATATAAGCATGTATTTAGTGTATAATATATAATTTAAATAAATATAGTATATATAATTAACTACACATAGTATAGTATTTAATTTGCGGACTTACAGGCTAGGCTTGGCAGGCTTTTATGGGCCTTTGGCGGGACGAACTCATGGGCTGGGCCGGACTTCAAATCCCTAAACCAAGCCCGCCCTAGCCTCTACCCACCGGGCCGAGCCTTTTGCGGGCTTTTATGTGGGCCAGGCAGAACTTTTACCTGTCAGGCTTACGGGCCTCCATTGATCCATTTGATCCGCGGGCCAAATGATGAGGCTAATTTAGTTACATATTAAGGCTGACTTTTCACTTGATCTGGAAGCAATAAAACGAATCTGCATGTGTGAGCCCCCAAAAATTTTGTTTAATTTTTTGAAGGTAATTTTTCGCCAATAAGATTTTTCTCCAGGTGATTTAAGTGAAGAAATTGACCTTGGAGATCAATTCAGTGTCGAGACTTCGATTTGGGCCTTATAATTTAAGTTTGGGCTAGAGTCCTTCGTTTTGGGCACAGAAGGTTACAGAAGTTTAGTGAGGCGACAGTTTGTTGAATTTTCGAAGACGATAAATTGAGTTGTAACAAAGTTTTGGATTTTGGATTTTTACGAGATCGAGTTTTGGGCCTAGGACGAAGTCAAGAAATAACTTAGGAAGTTTCCGACGAAAAGCGAATAAAAGAAAAGTTACGAGCCCAAAACCGAAAGTAATTAACTAGAAGAGTTTTGTAATTTGTCGCAAGGGCAAAATGGGTATTTCACGGACATAAGTATAAATAGAAAGTTGGCAAGGGAAAACGTAGATTCCCATTCTCTCCCTCTCTCCTCCCTCGGCCGCATCTCTCTCTTTCTCCCCCGACCTCACTCTCTCTTCTTCTCTCTGCCATCATCGGAGAACTCCATTTCCGGCCACCACCTCGCAAAACCGCCACCACCAATCGATCCAGCATCCAAAACCAACCCAAGCCCGAGCCTTACCGTCGACATGCACCGCCGACAGCCTCTGCGCACGACAACCCAAGGCTGCAACGCCACTGTTGCTCGACCCTCACCGGCTCCCAGCCATCCCTTCACCACACCACCACCATCGATCCACTCAGCAAGCAGAGCGAAGCAAAACCCATAAACCTCTTCGTCCGCCGACGCTCCGCGACGCCGTCCGAGCATGACCGGAGTTCTCACCTCTGCATGTCTTTGTTCTCCAATCTCCAGCTCGAATCGAGCTTCAATACCTCCATAAACAAAGTCGAAGCCACACCATCATTCGAAACCCCAAATTCTGGACCTCCGACTCCGACCAGAGCCGCTACTGGCGCGTCGACCACCGTAGCTCCGCCGCTCATAATCCCCGGATCTTCAGGCCTTCTCGATTAGGTAATTATCTTACCCTCCATCAATTGACACATCCAATTTCGATTTGGATTAGAAACCCTAACCCACTGCCATTTAATTTGAAATTGAGGATTGGATGGACTTCTGCATTCTAGGAGAATTTGGAGAAGAGAGGAACTGTTGGGTTAATTTGATTGATATCGAGAAAAGGGTAAGTCCTGGTTGTAAAATTGGTTAGGTGTTGAATACTGAATGTATTGTTTTTCTGCTAGAGGTTCGAATGGTTGATGGTGGTGAAGCACAGCCATGTTAAGTTGACTGCAAGTTTAGAGAAGAAAAATGGTAAGGGTTGGGTATTTAGATCTGTTTTGCCGTGTATTGTTCATACTTAGTGGAATTGTGGTGTTTTGGGTTATTTGAAAAGATATTGACATGTGTTTGGGAACTTGCCATGTTAGTGAACAAAGATGAGAGTGGTTGAATGCTTGAACGTATGGAGAGATTTGGGTTGTCAATTAAATTGGTTTGGCTGTTATTAATTTTGGAAAAATGTTGTTTCACAAAAATGGACAAAGAGAGACCGATTTTGTGGGTTTTGACAAGTAAATTAGTGTGGGGAATGATATTATTGAGAATGGGTTAAAAGTTGAATTAAGTATTCTATAGCTATCATATCCCGAAATGAATTTGAGAAACAAATTGTTCGGGAATGCAATTATTTATTTGCTTAAGGTTAACGAGTAAGTAAAAAGGGTGAAACCGGTTGACCCAAATTACATAAAGACACGAAGTATGATCTCCATATCCCGGATAAGCTTATGACGTTAAGTGGATTATTCGGGAATGGTAATTGTCGTTTGTTTTCTTAAAGTAGAAATGCTAAACAAATTTTGGTGAAAGTGCTAAGTATAATCACCATATCCTAAATGATTCAAATGCTACATCATTTGGATTGTTTGGGAATGGATAATAGAATTTATCAATTAAAGGAAAATTCTACAAACACAAGGTACCTAGATCATTGTTCGTTTAAAGAATAATCTGATGGACTATAAGGAAATTAAGTAAATGTTTTGGTTGCTCGGTTAGTTGAGTTGGAATGACATTAAGTTACTCATTGATTCGATTTTTATTATAAAGGACTCGAGCATGTGCACTTGGATTCAGACAAATGATCGAAAGTCGGGAACGAACCCGAATGTGGACGAGCACTCCAATTCCAGGTAGGGTGAGCTGTCCCTTCCTTGTTAGAGGCTTTTCTACATGTGGAATGCTCTAGTATAATAATATGTTGCCTGCAAGTACGTTTTGGTTGTTCATTAGTCGATGCCTCGTGATATCCGTGTTTCCATAACTGATGATTGTTTATTGCGAAAACCGAGGCTAGACTTGCATGTTGAGATACTGTACCCATCGTATGTTTGTACTTGTCACCTGAAAGTGAATGGGAACTAGACGCGTAGATTCCTAGGGATCCCACGGTGTCGATAACCGTGAACCTCCGGAGGGGGCCGTGCTCCTATGTTTGTCGAGGAAGGGTGAGTACAGACAGTGAACCAATCATAGTAGACTCAGGGCCAGGAAATGGACACTTTCGCTACTTGTAGTTACAAGGACTACAGAGTAGTTGGTCGGTTCTCAAAGGATGACGAACCGAGTCGGTCACCGATTGTTTGAGTAGCCGGCAGGTAAGTATCTCGGAGCTCCAAATTGTGTGAAGCATACTGCATATGCTTTATAAAAGAAATAAATGTTTGTGGTTGCCTCTTTTTAAAGTATTTTCGATAAATGTGCACAATATTAACCGATTGTTTTAGAGTAGCCGGCAGGTAAGTATCTCGGAGCTCCAAATTGTGTGAAGCATACTGCATATGCTTTATAAAACACTACTACACAAAAGGCTTCACACGACGGTTTAAAACTGTCGTCTCACGTTTTGCATTTCCGTGGTCTATCGAGGCGTCGTCTGATGAAACGCTGTCAGACGACGGTTTTCAACCGTGGTATACCGATCATTGGGTCGACGGTTTGCAGCTGAAAATCCGTCGTATGATGGACCGGCAGATATGCCGACATGCTGTCGACAGAAATATGTCGTGGTGTGACTTTTATTCATACCACGGTTTTATGATCCAGCCTTGTCTCTTCGTTGTTCAGAAGTCGGTTTTATTTTGAAGACGTTGTGCAAACTCTATACACACGACTGTTCTTCTGGCATAGATGTGGTCTCTTTGCTATTCAGAAGTCGGTTTTATTTTGAAGACGTTGTGCAAACTCTATACACACGACAGTTCATTTTTCAGACGTTGTGCAAACTCTATACACACGACAATTCTTCTAGCATAAATGTGTGCATTGAGACGACACATTTAACATTTGTTGTTGTGTGTATACATTTTAGACAATGCCTTTTAGTTATGCTTGTTGTCTCATTTTATATTCAAGAATGATTAGAATCAAGATTCAATTATGATACCAAAATTACCAATTGAACAATGACAATTGATCCCAATATATTGCTGTTATAACCGAACATAAATGTATATAAATTAATTCACTAAGGAGTTCACTAGCCTATGTATCTCCAAAACAAGGAGCAAAACCCCAAAGCTTCCACAAATATATACATCCATAATTGCCAAGGTGGCCATCTCTGCAAAGCTGATCTCCTTCTTCCTCTTTAACATTAGCACAGTAGCTCCTTCCTCTTTAACACTAGCACAGTAGTCATAACCACCACCACAACAACATCCCACCATTTGAATAAACATGTACAAGTTCATCAACACATTCAAATGACGTCAGACCATGCCCTCATGCTAATATCTGGTCAACAACTGCACAATAAAGACAAGATTGTCAGTGAAGTATCGATCAATACCTGTCTAAGAGTGTTTCTTTGATTTAGTGCATACACAATATCCTGCTCATCAAAGCCATTTTCTTGAGCTATATATACAGGGGGAAATAGTACTTTTACTAGCCACGTCAAATGAATTGTCAAGCCCACAGCCTTGCATCTGGCACAAAATATATCGTCACAGATTCACTGAATAACTCTATAAATAGGAAAAACTAAATCCTTTTGTTCCTTTTATTTCCAGATTCCTAAATTAAGATATGAGTGCGCAAACTACACTGAACCTAAAAGGTTGAAAATGATATTCAACTCAAATATGGAGGAAACGATATTACCTGTCCATTAGTCTAAAAAATCATTGGTACAATCAAACAAGTCAAGAATCTCTTCTAGATTGTAGTAGCCAATCAGTACGTGGTTGCTACGGCAACAATTTGGCTAAGAGAAAAAAGAGTAATAGCAAAGGGAAATGTAAAGAGCATTTATAACAATCCAAAACTAATACAGAGTACTTTACTTAACCCATGGAGAAAGAGCACAGTTCATACCTCCAAACGCAGCATGTCAAAGATCTAAGAAATGAATAGATTAAACTACTCTATAACACTGATTAAAGAAAATTGACACACAGAAACTATGGATCAGGAATGGAATTTACCCAACAAGCCAATGGAAAATGGATCCATCAGAACTCCCACTGACAAAATATTCTTCATGAAAAGGATGCCAAGCCAGAGCTAACAAAATTTAACAATGACAACCATAAGCACTATAATCTTAAAAGATATTAGCAAACACACTAAATGCACTTGAAAATTTGGCCCACTATTAGTCTGTAGCATAAAAAAAGACGCAGGGGAAACTGAGAGGAAGCTTTCAAGATACATATCACACAATTTTATTAAACAATACAACTAGCTAAATCATTTGAAAGCTCATATTGTCCTTAGAAAGATCACATATGAACTAAATTTTTACAACTGAAAACAAAGAAAGCAAATGCTTCATAGCAAAAAACATATCACATGTTCTAGACTTTTAGTTTTAATTCTGATAAGTAGCAAAGAAAATATGATCTTCCTCACCATTTTTTAAGAAACCTACAAACCTTCTACCTTTGAGACAGAAATTGATCACATCCCAATAGCCATTATCCTTAGTTATGTAAACCAAATCAAAGCCTACGGGATAATTCAGGTCGAATCAACAGTAAGTATATCAGAGTTAATCCATAAATTTAACTACGAATCTAACTAATTAAATCAATTTTTTCAGCTTAGTGTTCTGCATTTATCAGTAAATTACTCGTTCAATGCCTTTGAACTTCAAGTAAGAGACAACAAACATCTACATTGACATGAAATTGAACCAAATCCTAACAATTCACACTCGCACAATCACAGGCTCATCGTACAGAAGAGAGAGAGAGAGAGAGAGTACTGCCATTTCTAGATCTGTTTTCACAGAAGCTTGCTCCTTCACCAATTTCTCAGCAAACGAAGGGAACGAACAAGAAATCATCACGGAAATTCAAAATCACCAATGAAATCAACTAGAAAACTAAGAAATTTTAATCAATCAGAACCTGCGGTGAGCTTCAAATTCGCCAAGCTTCCCAACAAAGTCGACTCCGGCGGACGTGAAGAGTAGGCGAAGGTCTTTGGAGGTCCTTCTGAGACCGATTTGGATAGGGACTTGAACTGATCCAAGCTCCTCATGCTTGAAAATTGAAACCCTAGAAAATTGGTGTTGATATCACTTATATTACATACCGCCAAGCATAATCAACGACCTCATAGGTGGGCCCCACGACATGGCTAGCCCCGCCTATGGCATGCATCCGGTAGGCCGACACCCGGGCTACGTTGTCATGATGGAGGTCGGCCGGTACCTCGTAGGGAGGCCACCCTCCCATGCTCTCCAAGAGGCTTCAAGAGAAGCAATATGTATGTTGTGTCCCACATCGGAAATGTAAACTAGATGGGGACTTCCTTTAGCTATAAGAGGAAGTCCTCCCCTTCTTAGAAGGGATGGATCCATGATCCTTATACTTGTATCACTACAAAGGTCACTTGACCTCACTCATAGTAGAATCTCTAAGTGGACGTAGCCTTGCCTCAAGGGCAAGGTGAACCACTATACATGCTTGTGTCCCTTTCTCTCTCTCTCCCCATCATGATCCACACTTAGTTCCCGTACCGTATTCTTCAGTAGAAACATTGGCGCTAGAAGGAGGGGCCCTAGGAGTTAGGGTACGAGCCTCCGACCTTGAGCAAGGGTCATGTACGGGTACCATGATCCATCCAGGTACATGGGCACATGCAAGACACCCCACCCTCACCCAAGCCTCAGAGGAGCCATTCGGGTACATGATCTCCCTCTTCCGGGTACATGAGCCAGCGAGTACATGAGCCGGCGGGTACTTGCATGTAGACCCGTAGCTCTCTAAGTCTCGGAGACACCTACAAATCCAGGTGCCAAGAATCTGAAGTCTTTCTGGAAAAATATTGAGCATGACATGACATGATCTTTCAATTAAGGTTGATACAGTATACATCACTACCCGCTTAGGAGTTCGTCCGGGACCACCTCTACATAGTCCAATTTTGAGTCAACTCCTTTCCCACTCCCACGACCGTGCTCAACACAAGCATCCCGGTGACCCACCTCCTACGGGCACCCTAGATATTTATCTTTACACCCAGAACTCAACCTCCCGGTGATACTTTCCTTTCCCGGACATGTCGAATATCCGGCACCGATCGCAACAACCTACATAATCCAATTCTCAGTATCCCACTTCCGACAACACCTCAACGGGATCCTGAGTTCCTGATGGCAACCATCATCTTCGACCCAAGCTCGCTTGTAGTGGCCCAGCGATCACTTGGTCCCGTATGATCTGACAACACCGGCAACTCGGTTAGGTACCCTGGCAGCTCCCCTCATTGACCCATCCTGGTAAACTCACTTCCCGGCAGCAAGTTTGACGCACCCACCCTCACCAAGTCCCGGATCTGATTTCTCAAGAAGCACCTCCCGGTGACTCATCGCTCCCGATCTCGGTGACTTACCGTGAGTCCACCTCTGACTAGTCCAGGATGTCTCGGTGATTCAGAACAGATGATGATCTACTCTGGTCACCGAGACTTTACTTTCGACACCCACTAGGAGTTTGCTCCCGCTGCAACCATCCCGGTGACTCCTCCCTGCAATCCACTCACCTACCGGGACTTCATAAGGATATCAGTTCTTCATCCTGGCAACGTACATGGCAGCACCCTTACTTCGATCTCATTCAGTGGCTCCCTGATAGCAATTCTACAACGTCCCAGCAATAGCCTCGAATCCCGACAGATTTTCAATCCGAGGCATTTACTCTGGACACCCACCGGAAGTTTGTTTCGACTGCCACTGCTGGGGCAACTCATCCCGGTAGTCGCTTTGCTCCCCGGCAGCACTTTTGTCTCCCGGCACCCGAACCTCTACTTCTCAGCAAAGTTCTTGAGATGCTTCCGGCACCCAACATCTCACCGGTACCCTCTACCTTCACCGGTACCCTCTACCTTCACCGGTACCCCCTGCCATCACTGGTACCAGCTACCCTCAGAACCTCTGGTTGGCAACAAGCTCCTGCCTTGCTTAATCAGCGGTAACCGTTTCAAAGTGAACCGGGACATCCACCGAGCTCGATCTCCTCTTGGCACCCGGAGACATCTCCACTCCACGGGAGCAACTCCACTCTGGTGAAGCGAGACGCCCATCCCGGAGATAAGCACCGGCACCCGGAGTCCTACTTCACCAACTCATTCAAGCATCAGACACTCAAAAAAAAAAAAAAAAAAAAAAAAAGGGTTCTCCACCAACAGCCAATTACTCCGGGCACAGAGACGCTTGATTTGGACACCCGCTGAGCACCGCTGACCTCGCCCCTTCATCTACGACGACCCAATCCAAGGCACTCACCGAGCATCATTGTTCAGGCCACCAGCCATGAACCACCGGGAATTTGGCCTCAAAGCATCGGGCAGCATGTCCGAGCTTTCAGCTTGCTATCAGCAAGAAAGATGAGTTTTCAATTTTTACACTGTTTACTAAAGCCAAAGCATGTCTTCTGTGCCTCTTATTTTAATGGTTTACACTTGCTCACGGTGCATAGCTCCCAATGGATATAATCTGCTATGCTTTCACGTAGTGCCACGTATCACAATGCATCCTACACTTGTCTTCTTAATTATGCGCATATGCAGTTATGCTGCTTCCTCATTCGGTTATTTTTACACTCATTTGTTGGCTCCCCACGTCAATGTATCACCGTAACCCATGATCAGCTTATATAAATCTTCTAGAGGCACAGAGGTTGTACAATAATGTATCTTGGGTATATTACTAAGGGACATGCACACGTGAATTCTTACAACCATTCACACCATGCCAAAAGGTTTTGCTGGTCAAACCATGATATTCCATATATACTGTGCTACTATAAACGTACAATTGCATTAATTATATATACCCAGCCTCTTCTCAAACATCAATACATATGCTGAATCCAATTATGCTCTTGCTACTATATTTGTCATACTCTGTCACGGTATACAAAACAACTTATGTTCAATTAGTCAATTAGACCATCTAAATAAAGTGCTAACCACTTAGTCAATTAGACTATCTCTACAAACAGGGCCAAACGAACTACCGGATTTGTTCGCCGACATGGAGTGTCATGCTTGGACAACTCCAACGTGATTTGATTTTTTGCAACAATTACAATTTATATTCTCCTGCTTACTTCCGATCGGCTCCAGATAAGTTCTCACTTATGCTCTTTAAAAATTTGAGCTCATGATACAATGCTTTATATGCTTTAATAACGATTCCTATAATCTAAGCGTATGCCTACAACATTTGATACTTTCAATAGCATATTCATTGTGCCTATTTATTAATGTCATACTTTAATTTAATTGCAATCCAATTAAATTGCTACATATACACATGTGACACTCACTAAAATAAATGCAACATGCATCTCATAAACCCTCGCCCCGAGCGCGGTACCCCCAAGGGGGTAAGTCAAGGTCATATCATTACACAAATCCTCTCCAATCGGCGAGGTACCCCAATGGGGTTACAAGGCCAATGCCATCATTCTTCCCGGGGCCACGCCACTGGGTACCGGAGGCGAAAGCTACCGGATACCCCAACGGGGTTAAAAGGCTTGATCTCTGATTCTACCCGGGGCCACGCCACCGGGTAAAGGAGGCCTACATGCCCTCATTCAACCCCATTGGGTTAAGGAGGATCAAGTCCTCACGTGACTCCACCGGGCCACGCTGTACAAGCCCTCGTGCTACCCATCGGGTACGAGAGGCATCAAGCCCTCATGCTACCCCATCGGGTACGAGAGGCATCAAGCCCTCATGCTACCCCATCGGGTACGAGAGGCATCAAGCCCTCATGCTACCCTTCCGGGTACTAGAGGCATCAAGCCCTCATGCTACCCCATCGGGTACGAGAGGCATCAAGCCCTCATGCTACCCTATCGGGTACGAGAGGCATTAAGCCCTCATGCTACCCCATCGGGTACGAGAGGCATCAAGCCCTCATGCTACCCCATCGGGTACGAGAGGCATCAAGCCCTCATGCTACCCCATCGGATACGAGAGGCATCAAGTCCTCATGCTACCCTATCGAGTACGAGAGGCATCAAGCCCTCATCGGGTACTAGAGGCTCAACTCCTCATTCCACCCTTCCGGGTATCAGAGGCTCAAGTCCTCATTCTACCCTTCCGGGTAGGCTCAAGTCCTCATTCCACCCTTCCGGGTATCAGAGGCCCAAGTCCTCATTCTACCCTTCCGGGTATCAGAGACTCAAGTCCTCATTCTACCCTTCCGGGTATCAGAGGCCCAAGTCCTCATTCTACCCTTCCGGGTATCAGAGGCCCAAGTCCTCATTCTACCCTTCCGGGTATCATAGACCCAAATCCTCATTCTACCCTATCGGGTACCATAGGCTCAAGCCCTCAGAAAACCCCACTTGGTACCGGAGGCGGGATAAGCGAAGGTCCAATCCTTTGCTTTTTGAATCATCTCACCTCCCGAGCATTCTCTATACTTGGGGGACTTATTCATACCACTTATCACACGTGGAGGTAGTACCCGACCGGGACTATCATTGAGCTTCACGCTCATACTTTCGTGTTATGGTCTATTAATGGAAATATTGAAATTTTTCACCTATTGTTGATCGCAACAATTAAATTTCTTTTACATCCCATTAATAAGACCATAGGACAAAACTCTCACAACCTATCATCCGCTCAACATGAGCGAGCTCAACTCTTACATTCCCGTTACACATGAGCCAAACAATCGGGTTATGGCTTATACGTTCGGGTTAAGTAAGTTAGAGATGCTTCCTCTAACCTATACTTGGGGGACTATCATGGTCACGCCATAGTCTCGCTAGTATTGTCAATATATACTACGATGCCGGAACTCTTTGCTCAACCTCACCGGCTTCGTCTACCATAGTCTAAGTCCGAATTCCCGTTTCACTAACTGCGTGACTTGGGGGACTCGGTGAGTAACAACACTCCCGATCCTAACACATATGTATCACGTGCATACAACATTACATATCATTATGTGTCATCGTGTTCATCACACATCTATGCATCATATGCACTTCGTTATACTATCATATCACATACGTTTTCGACTTATACGTCGTATGTCAAACATTACATAATATGTGCATACACACATTGTGTAACATGCATCTCACATAAACATTCATGCACCTCGATGCATTTGACGCAAATGTCACTTAGATTGCCCTAGCGCAATCAATATGTATTTTGTACACTCTTATCTTATTTGCAGGTACTAGCGTAATGAGGGCCCCGTGGCACCAGCATACCCGTAGAGTCCCTTCTTACTTACGGAGTTGGGGGACTAGTATGGGTATAGCGTTCAACGAGGTCATCACTCATACTTGGCGGCATCACATTTAAACTCCCCAACCAAGAAGCGCCTCTTACTCGGGGACTTGGGGGACTTGTTGATATCACTTATATTACATACCGCCAAGCATAATCAACGACCTCATAGGTGGGCCCCACGACATGGCTAGCCCCGCCTATGGCATGCATCCGGTAGGCCGACACCCGGGCTACGTTGTCATGATGGAGGTCGGCCGGTACCTCGTAGGGAGGCCACCCTCCCATGCTCTCCAAGAGGCTTCAAGAGAAGCAATATGTATGTTGTGTCCCACATCGGAAATGTAAACTAGATGGGGACTTCCTTTAGCTATAAGAGGAAGTCCTCCCCTTCTTAGAAGGGATGGATCCATGATCCTTATACTTGTATCACTACAAAGGTCACTTGACCTCACTCATAGTAGAATCTCTAAGTGGACGTAGCCTTGCCTCAAGGGCAAGGTGAACCACTATACATGCTTGTGTCCCTTTCTCTCTCTCTCCCCATCATGATCCACACTTAGTTCCCGTACCGTATTCTTCAGTAGAAACAATTGGGGATTTCGAATTCAGCAAAGAATGAATGGGGATCTGGCCTCGTCGTTGTTGAAGGAAAGGTACCTAAAGTCATTGTGTGGGTTGGTATGATTAGCCAATGGAGAAGGCTGTACAGAAATGGTAGCAAAGATAAAATTCTGGGGAAATAAAAGAAATTTAGATTTCCAATCTCAAAACCCAAACAAAGATACCTATGCTGCCTCAGAACAAAATTGATTTGAGAGTTCGATTCAGATCTGTTTGGCGCAAAAACCAGTTGGCTTGCAAACTGTCTCTTTTGAGCGTGTGCGCAGGCGTGCCAGCACCGTGGGGTGCAGTCGTCGGGGTAGTCCCTTGACCTGAATTCTTCTCAAACGATATGGACGAGGAGAGCACCAACCTCGTCACAAGGTTCTTTTCTATGCCTTTCGGAAAAGGACTTTTTGCCTTACTGATAAGGACTTTGGCTGTGGTCTCTTGCGTTCACCGAATCGATACTTAGTGTTGTAGACTAAGCAGAGCAATCACTGGGAAGTTGGGAGAAGCACGGGTTTGCTAAAGCGTGACTTTAGCTTCGCTGGGTTGCGAGGGCGTTACCCTTGCTTCGCTGGAAGTAACGGTGGCGGTTGCGCTCGCAGTCGGCTCCTGGGGAGACTAGGACTGAAAGTACGGTCGCCGGGTTGATCTGGTGATGCTGACAGTCGGCTCGTAGAGAGACTAGGACTGGCGCGCGGTCACCGGTTTTCAACGAGGTTGAAGGTTTGCTCCGGGGAGGCTTTGTAATCGCTGGGATTGATTGATTTGAGAGGTCCTTAATTCGTCCTTGAAACCTGGTATATATACCTAGGGTTTCGACTGCTCCTTGCCACAGAAGGATTATTGGTTGAAGTTTCCTATTCAATCCTCGCTACCCGACTCCAATAAGGTTTCGTTTTCCTTATGGATCACGGAATGGGTGAAGCTGTAACCCAAACCCGAATAGGCTTATTTTTGGGCCGCAGGTATCGGCCCGCTGTGCTGAATCCACTAAATGATCTTGCCAAAATTACTTTTGGGCTCAAACATTGCCCCCCAGGCCCCGATATCAGGCCCATTAAGATGTAACTGATAGAAGGGGGTTAAAACGACATGCCTGGTGATTGAAACGATGTCATTAGTGAAGGTAGCGTCTATTCGCTTGGCAAAACGTCTTTTCGTCGCATCGTTTCCCCCACAAAATCTTTTATTTAAATACCGCAGCCAAATAAAGACCTGTCACATCAGAAACCCTTCCAGTCTTCTAAACCCAGAAATCTCTCGCTCCATACCCGCTTTACAGAAACCCAGAAATGGCTCCCCCAAAGAAGGTGATTATTGATCAGGAAGAAGAGCTCACTGAGAATGTCGCTCGCACTTGGGGAGCCAACATTGGTGGCCGTTTTCGTATCCATACCTCTGTCCAGAGGCCTCTGCTTCTCAGGCTTTCAGATCATCACGCCGGACTGGGTCCGACACCGCGAGATTCCATTCTTGCTGACGCTCTCACTCTCTATAGCCTGCCCATTCGTAGACCCACTCAAGTCCTCCGGAGGACCCCCGCGGATTTCAGCAGTTGGGGTGCGCAGAATCATAAAGCAAAAATAGGGCACTGGCCATCCAAAATTAGAGAAGAGGAGCTCTCCTGGTATCATGAAGTAAGAGCACGAGATTTGGCTCGCTGGAATGAGGCAGGTATTACCCACACTATTGATTTATGCTTTCGCCTTCCTCGCGGTGGGAATCGCTCACCACTCGCTGCCCTTCTTTGCTTCTGGCATACTGCTACCAACACCTTCGACTTCCGATTTGGTCAAATCAGTATAACCTTGTTGGACATCCTCACCATTACTGGATTGCCCATCGATGGTGAGCCCTATCTGCATGGCCAATTCGATTCTAACACCTTCGCATCAACCATGGACCAAACTGGTCGCAGCGCTCATAGCGGCTCTTACCCGCGGTGGTTGGCTTTCTATCGCAAAGAGCGCAATGCAACTGGTGGCATTGCTTTTCTGGAGTATTGGCTCTGTAAATTCATATTCTGTACTTCCTCCTGTAAGCCCACTGGTGCTTGGACTTTCCTAGCGACAGCCCTCTACAATGGCCGCCGCGTGGGATTAGGACAACCAGTGTTAGGTGCCCTCTACCGTACTCTATATCAAGCCACTATGCATCCTTTTGAGACCAGCATTTCTGGCCCTTTTTGGATCCTTGATTTCTGGATTCAAACTTATTTTTCATTCTTCCGCCGCGACGATATTCCACTACTACCACCGACTAATGCCCTTCTTGGTCATTGGTTCTGTCGCGATGCGAGGTACACATCTCCCCCCTATTTTGAATGCTTCTCATACTTGTATCTCCTGCACGAAATGCCATACTGTGATTTAATACTCAGTAGGAGATACCCTGCTCCTCTTCAAAACGGATTTCTTCCTGGGGCTCCCAACTATAATGATCGCGCGCGCTTGGCTTTTCGCCGCGCGATCTCTTGTTCAGATATTAGGCTCGCTGTTGATGAACTTAGTTATGAGCTCTATGCCCCCAACCATTTTGCCCGCCAGTTTGGTCTTATTCAGCTGGTGCCTTTTCCCCTCTATGATGCCTGGAATTTCTATACCTCTTGGCGACAAATTGGTCCCTCTGATGGGGCTCCGCCAGAGCAAAGCATGCTTGCACTGGTCGATCTCCCAAACTGGGCTAATAATATCGTCCCCGTGGATGGGACCGCTGAAGATTATGATCAATGGTGGAAAGAAGTCTTTGTTAACTGCTGGAAGCAAAGGGACGACGAACTCTTCGCGGCCATCTTCGAAGACTTGAGGTATCCTTATAATGCTGATACTGAAGCACTCGCTCGCTTTCATGAAGATGAAGAAAGACCTCCACCACCCGAACCGGCTCCGCGACCCGCGCGAGCCCCGCGCTTGGTTCAAGCTGGTATTGTTATTCGTGAGCAACCTCCAGAGGTACTTGCCTTGATATGTTCCTTTGTTTCCTTTATCACCTCCACCTCTGTCCGCTAACTCGAAATTTATAGCAGGGACGCGCACCACCTTCAGGCGGTCGAGCAGTGGGTGTTCCTCCGGCCACCGGTCCAGCTGCTAAACAAAAGGCAGTACTGATCAGGCCTGAAGTAGAGGACACCTCCTTTGACGATGATAATCCTCAAACTGTAAGGATTCTCGCTTTAGAACCCTCTTTATTTTAGCAGCCTTCTCGACATCTAATTGACTTTGTTTAAATCTTTACAGATTGCCGCTGCTCTGGCACGCAAACGCAGTCGCGCTGAGCTCAGAACTGATCCATGGGCAGAAGACGAACCAGCCGCTGATCGACTGGTAATGCCTCTCTCCCGGAAACATTGATGCCTTGTCTTGTTATGTATGGTTTATAACGTTTCTCTGCTTCATGTTCGTCGCAGGCTTTCAAGGCCAGTTGGGGAAGGATCCTCTACTACCAGCGAGGGTGTATCTGGTACAAACGCCCAAGAGACCGATGGTGGCCCTTCCACTGCGATCAATGCGGCAAACCAAATGCAATTGGTTGTAATTTCAGAACCAGTTATAGTTGACGGTCCGCCTGAGGTTGAAGACAGGATGTCTCTCCTTCCTACCTTCCGCGAGGAGCCCATTCCCCTTCTGGCATCGACGGTGCCTGACCTGGATCCCATCCTTGGTGAAGCTGCTCTAGCGTCAATGGTAGATTTCCGCGGGCCAGCAGTTAAAGAGGTAACTCTCTTAATCAAAAATATTCATCTTTTACCTTTGGCTTGGTTATTCTGAAAGTACATCTTTTCTTTTTTAGGGTCCAAACGTGGAAGTAGCAGCAGAAGAAATAGCGAACGAGGATCCTGTTGAACCTGTTCCTAATGTGGTTGGCCAAGAACCTGCTCCCCATGCCCCCCAAGTCATTGAAGCTGGGGAACCTGAAGAACTTCATGAACCAGTGCCTGAAGCTATACCTGTCGCGGAGCCTCCTGAGGCCCCTGGCGCTGAGCCCCCTACTCCATCCACCTTAGAACGTTTAGCTCGCGTGCTCGAACTAACCCCACCTGGGGTTGTAGATGAAGCCAAAGAAGGTCTTCGTCGCCTCTTGGGTCCCGATATACTGATTCCTGGTGCGCCCGCGAGAGTTTTGGAGTATCTGAGGGTGCTTCTTCGCGAGGGCGCTGTCACTGAAGAACAATTCCAAGAGGTTGATGGACTGCTGCAAGATCTCCCACAAGGGCTTAACGAGAGGGCAGTCGCTAACGCGCAGGCTAGACAGACTGAAACACACTACCAAGCTCTTACTCACCAAACTGACAATGCCCGCGGTTTCCTGGGTGATCAGGCTGGTCTCATCAGGGATCTGACACTTGAGAGGAACCACCTGAGATCCCAGATTCTTTCTTTTCAAGCCCGCTTGATCGAGGTCACTGCTATGCTTGCCCACGCGGAGCCTCAATTGGAACAACCCCTCACTGCCTTCGAGACGCTGTCCCAAGAACTGGCCCAAGCCCGTGTGGCAGCCCAACAAGCTGCTCAAGCTGCTGCAGACGCTAACTTTCGACTGGACGAGCTCTTTCTCCGCTTGACCCGAGCAGGCCGGAGACTTTTAGGCCCCTAGTTATTCCGTTACTGGGCCCATATTTGTATGAACAATATTATTATTACTATCTAAAATATTTAGCCCAACTTGCTTGGCCCAAATACATGTTCAGATTTTCTGGCAGTTTAGCGTTCAATCCACCTTTATTGCTGTTGAAACTGTTTGAAAAGATATTCTCGAAACAAAGCGGTTATCTCCTTGAAAATTGCCCCGCTTCCCACGCGCTTTCAATCATCTTCATTTTCGAGATCTTCGCATTCAATTCCATCGATACTCTTATTGATGGCGTTGAACGTACTTCAACTGCCCCTCTTAGAGTCGAGACCACTGAAACTGGTCCTATAAATACCTGTGCTTGTGAGAAGAAAAACTCAAGCGAATATGGCTTTCCCAGTAATAGTGTCACAAACCCTACTTCTCTTTCTTCTGTTTCTGAAATCTTCTCCTCACGATCTCAACCTCAAACCCAAATCCTTAGGTCTTATGGCTTAATCTCAATACCTGGGTAGGTCTCATGGCCTAATCTCAGGTCCATCCGCATGTCTTTGGTCTCTGGAAATCCGGATAGGAATCTCCGGTTTCAGTTAGGTTGAAGAACACGCGGCGCTCCTAACGCGGCGGAAAGAGATTCTGAGTGATCCCTCTCCTCAGATTTCTCGCGTGGAGCAGGCGGGAGAAGAGCGGGCGGCCACTCAAGGCCGAGCGTTCTTCTTTCGCAGCCTACCTCTAGGGACAGACTGTCTGACTTATGTTTTTCCCCTAGAGGTAGATGTGGTTGTGAGTTGCGCTCTCCTGCAGACCGCCATCTCCATCTCGGAGGGTAATGGATTACTTCCTTCCCTCCATCTTCAGTACAAATGAGAGCAGCTGCAACTCAGATCAGATAAGACATGTGGGTGAAGAGAGGGAGAGGAAGAGTACTCTTGATCATAGCACCGCCCCCTTGTCGCCGCAAGACTCAAGACTTCAGCAACTCTTATGATTTGTGGGCCACTTTTGGCCTTGTAACCTGCAAAATGTAATAGTTTCGATTTGTACTGCTTCTGGCCGCAAAGCCACTTTATGAATGAAAGTTTCCGAGTATTATTGCAACAGAAACTGTTATAAAATAAGGCCTCATGCATAGGCCATTACATATATATATATTCTTAACACATCTTGTCAAGAAATTGGAAAATAAAATTGCTACAATATATAGCCTCTGTGAAGGCCTGAATATATAAGATGTTGCCCCCCTAGGGTTCGTAGGTGAAGGGAAGACAGGATGCGAAGGCCACAAGAAAGGCCTGAGTAGGAATGGATGTTGGGAACTGACGAAGACTATGTTTGCCCCCCTGTCTGAGAAGGGGAATCTGGAGGGTCTTCGAACTCCCAAACACTAGGGTAATATTTCTTCAGGAATCGTCCGTTGATGGGGTTGCGATGGATGTCACCGTCCAAATCTTTGAGGTGAAAGGCCCCGCGCTCCAGAATGCGGTGAACAACAAAGGGTCCTTCCCATCGCGGGGTCCATTTACCGCGACCTGTCAACTTCTCACCAAAGGGAAGAACAGCCTTCCAAACAAGGTCACCTTCTTTGTAACTACGGCCACGCGTCCTCTTGTCATAGGCGCGAGCAACACGCTGTTTTTCCATTACCAAATTATCCAAAGCTGTTAAGCGCTGCTCGCTGAGGTCCTCATGCTCTTGCCACATCGCTTGGACATAGTCTTCGCCTATCAAGTGATGCTGATCTTGGACTCGCAAGGATTGAACGTTGAGTTCCAAGGGTAAAACTGCGTCGTGACCAAACATGAGTGCATAGGGTGTTGTAGCAGTGGGATTCCTTTTGGAAGTGCGATAAGCCCATAACGTTTCATACAGCGTGCTGTGCCACTGGCGAGGGTTTTCAACAAGCATCTTCTTGAGAAGGGTGATAATAATCTTGTTACTGGCTTCCGCTTGACCGTTGGACTGGGCATAATACGGAGTGCTGTGGATGAACTGGATGCCCAACTCGTTGACAAGTGTCTCTACCTCACCGCCCATGAACGCTGCCCCCCTGTCGGAAACGAGCACTTCAGGGATACCGAACCTGCAAATGATTTGCTGGAAAATGAATTGGCGAATGGTGGCACCAGAAGCCTCTTTCAAAGGTGCAGCTTCGACCCATTTAGTGAAGAAGTCTGTGGCCACAATGATGAACTTGTGTTGAAGGGAAGAATGGGGGTGAATCATCCCAATCAAGTCCAATGCCCAACCGCGCGCAGGCCAAGGCTTAATAATAGGCTGCATGGGAATGTTGGGGATGTGCTGCACTGGACCATGTGCCTGGCAATCTTGGCATCCTTTTGCGAACGTGATACAATCCTTCAAAATGCCAGGCCAATAGTAGCCATGTCTCCTGATAAGCCAACGCATCTTAGGACCTGCTTGATGGGCGTCACATACTCCTGTATGGGCCTCGCGCATTAGTCGTTTTGCTTCGCTGCCATAGACACATCTGAAGTCCATGCCATCTTCTCCACGTCGTCGCAGCTCATCGCCCCTGAGGAAGTAGTTCAAGGCAAGAAAACGAACCTTCCGGTCTGTCGTAAGATCTGGATGCTTGAGGTAAGCGATCAACGGAATTCGCCAATCGACGTCAATAGGTTCTAGGACAGCAACGACCGGATCGTCGGGCGGGTCTTGCCGCGCAAGCCATGAAGGCAGCGTGCGGCTAGACCTGTAAATGGACCAGATTTTGATCCGGATCCGCTCCAGATCCGTGACTATTGGACGGGTTTGGATCGAAAGTTTTGATCCGTTGATCCGTTAATGATCCGAATCCGTTAACCCGTTTATTTAACGGATCAAATACGGATCTAGGTCGATCCGATCCGTTAATGATCCGGCCCGTTTTTGTAATAATAAAATATTATTTTTTATTAATATATTATTATTTTTAAAAAATATAAAATATAAAATATGAAGAATTTCTAATACATTTTTTTTGCAAAAATCTAAGGGAGAGTCTATCACCCAAGATTCCAAGAAGCATTAAAATTTTTGTTAATATAATTCTACTTTTGGTGATACTTTTCATGTTGTTTTAATATTTTATTAATATCTTATGAGGTATCATGATATAAATTTAATATTACTATTTAAAATTTTAAAATATTTGAAATTATAACGGGTCGGATTAGCGGATCGGGTATTCGTTAACCCGGCGGATACGGATTTGGATCGAGCTATCAACGATCCGCCGGGTTAACGGAGCGGGTTTGGATCGAATTTTTTTTTTAAGTAAACGGATTTGGATTTAGGTCGATCCGATCCAAATCCGGTCCATTTACAGGTCTACGTGCGGCGCTCAACTTTCAGTATGCGCTCGCGAACCCCATATTTCAGTGTAATACCTGTAGCCAATTGAGCAAGTTCATTGGCCGCAAAATTGCGCTCGCGGGGTATGTATTCCAAATCAGCGTCATCAAACTGATCCAAAAGCTCAATGGCGCGAGTGAGATATGGCACGAGCAAACAGCTTACACACCTGTATTTCTCCTGGAGCTGATTTATCACTAGCAGAAAGTCACCGCGTATCTGAACGTCCCTTACCCCCAATTCCAGTAAGACTTCTAGGCCAATAATAAGGGCCTCATACTCTGCATGGTTATTAGTGCATTTAAACTCCAATTGGAAAGAATAGGAGAAACGATCGCCCGCTGGGTTTTCCAGAACGATTCCGGCTCCTGCTAATGTTTCTGTTCTTGATCCATCGAAGAATAATACCCAGGGTTGCAGTGAGACAGTGGCTTGATACCATATTGCATACTCTGGGATGTGCGCCAAATCTGGTCGAGTTGCGGTGGTGATCGCTATCTCTAATTCCTTGACTGGGGGAATATCCAACATAGGGTGATGTGCCAAAAAATCTGCAATAGCTTGTCCCTTCACTGCTTTCTGTGGAACATATTGTAGCGAAAATTCGGATAGAGCTAATACCCATTTGCCAATGCGGTCTCGTAGAATAGGGCGCGACAACATGTACTTAACCAGGTCGGTTTGAGCGATGATGCTTGTAGTAAAGGATAACATGTAATGTCGCAACTTGCAAGCGGAGAAGTACAATGTGAGACACAATTTTTCCATAGGAGTGTACCTTGTCTCGCAATCTGTAAGTGTCCTACTGAGGTAAAAAAATGGCATGCTCGACGCCTTCTTCATCATCTTGGGCAAGTAAGCTACCGATAGAGGCTTCAGCCGCTGAAATATATAGCTTTAATGGAAATCCAGCTCGCGGGGGAACCAGCACTGGTGGACTCGCTAAATAGGCCTTGATTTTGTCGAAAGCCTCCTGATGCTGAGATTCCCATACAAACTCATTCTGTCCTTACAACTTCAGCAATGGAGAAAAGGGCTGGATCTTACCTGCAGAGTTAGAAATAAAACGTCGTAGGAAGTTGATTTTACCCAGCAGGCGTTGTAGCTCCTTCTTAGTTTGTGGAGGGGACGCGTTGATGACCGCGCTCGCTTTATCCTCAGGGACCTCAATTCCCCTCTGATGTACAATGAAGCCCAGGAAATCTCCCGCTTGAACGCCGAACACGCACTTGGCGGGGTTCATCTTCAGCTTATGTTGGCGCATTCGCTCGAAGACTTTCCTGAGATCTATGATGTGGTTCCCTTTCTCTTTTGATTTAACCACAACGTCATCGATGTAAACCTCTAAAATTTTCCCAAGGATATCGTGGAAGATCAGGTTCATGGCTCGCTGATAAGTGGCCCCAGCATTCTTCAGCCCAAAAGGCATAACCACATACTCGAAAACGCCCGCGAATCCAGGACATCGGAATGCAATTTTATGTCTGTCCTCCTCCGCGACCGGAATTTGGTGATACCCTGCGGTGCCATCCATAAAGGACAGTAATTCATGTCCTGCTACGGTGTCTACCAACATATCCGCTACCGGCATGGGGTAAACATCTTTAGGCGTAGCAATATTGAGGTCCCTGTAATCCACGCAGACCCTCATCTTACCATTCTTCTTGCGAACTGGCACTATATTGGATAGCCATTGATTGTATTTGGCCACTCTGATAATGCCTGACTTATGCATTTTTTCAACTTCCTCTTTGACAAGGACTTGGGTTTCCGCATTCATTCTGCGCGGTTCTTGTTTCACAGGCCTCTTGTCAGGGAGTGTTGGTAGCTGATGGCAAACCAAATCCAATGACAGGCCGGGCATATCTTCATATTTCTCTGCAAAGCAATCTTTGAATTCCAGTAATAGCTCAATAAGCCTCTGTTTTTCGCTAGGCTCTAAGTAAGCACTGATAGTCACTTCAATAGGCTCTTCTGTCGTTCCAAGATTGACCTTTTCAGTAGGGTCTCTGACCTTAGGGGGCGTGTCGTCCAGCGCTGCCGGAGCGAGCTGAATTTCTACCTCCTCTTCCTGTTCTTGATCAGAGAACTCTTCATTGACGGTTTCTAACGTTGCGACTCGATCATAGGCCTCTTTCTCCACTAAGTACGAAGATAATCTTTCATACAACGAGTGGAGGGCCTCTATCCCTTCCTCTGGAAGGTCGTAATCCATTAATCGTTTAATGGTTTGGGCACAGCGTGGCCAGGCCTGTCCAAGCCTTCCTTTACGAGCGTGAGCCCCCACTGTGCCAAATCAGAGGCTGTCACCCCTGTGGGGCGGCCCTTGTTATCGATGCCACTGACTTGCAATGGAGTAATAGGCTCCAAGTAGTACCTGGCATCTACATAATTCGCGGAAACTGGAAATGGACGAGGGTCAGCTTTGATCACCTCAGCCTTATCTGTATCCCTGTTCCACATAATGAGTTCCTGATGGAGAGTTGATGGAACACAATAACTCCTGTGGATCCAATCCCTGCCCAAAATAGCGTTATAGGCTGCATAACAGTCAGTTACAAAGAAAGCATAAACTCCCTCTGCAGGGCCAACCTTGATGCGCAAGAAAAGTAATCCCAAGGTCTTCGTCACAGTCCCTGCGAAGTTCTTGAGTGTAAGGGATGTAGACTGGATTTTCTCTTTCTTTATCCCGAGCAAATGCATGGTCCTGGTAGTGATGACGTTCATAGCCGCTCCGGTATCAACCATAATCTTGCTAACTTTGGTGCCGCCAATCTCCGTTGTGATGTACAAAGGTCGCATGTGCTGAACCATAGCGGGTGTAGGCCTGGTGAAGCTCATGAAGAATTCTTTGCTGTTAGCATCTTCCGTTTCAAGAAAGACAGCCTCCTCTACAGGTGCTGTGATTGCTGATGTAATCTGCAAAGGTGGGGCGCTATTTTCCTCAGTTTCTACACAATCCTGCGCGGCGACTGGTAATGCATACCTCGCGGGGAGTACGTAAACCATGTTGCAAGATGTATCGGTCACAACTGTTTCATCCATGTCCTCTGGCGGGTTCAGCTTGGGTTCTTTGACAAGGATGTCAGTATTGAATTGCTTAACCATCCGCTCTACCAATGATTCCTCCGTAAGGCCTTTTACCTCACATTGCGCATGCCCCAGTATCCCGGTGGCTCGCTCAGGTGAGTTGGACTTTAGGTCGCTTGTGGTAGTCACCTCAGGGGCAACAACGACACTCTGGACCTTTTTTGGTTTCCACTGTAACGTATCGGTAATCTTGTCCTTGCCCCCCAGTCTCTCAAAAACTGAGGATTTGGCCTCTGAGTCGTCGCGAAACAACTTGCGCCTGACATGTGGTCGCCTAGTCGGTGAACTCTCCTTTCGAGCCGGCGGAGGTCTCCTCTCGTCTGTGATCCTGCAAAAAACACTGGGCTTAGATGCCCCTTTTGCTGAGCTCACTTGCTTTTGGAAGCTGCGGGGAGTTATTAACGGCTTAGCAGCTAATATCTCCATCTCTTTCTGATACTGCTTAGGTGATTTAACCAGCTGCGAAGGTTTGATCAGACCCTGGTCCAGAGCCTCTAGCGCGCGTTTGGCTTCTCCAAATCGGCGCTGCAGTTTTCTCTTCTTGGAAGGACTTATCTCCACTGTCTTCCCCTTTTCTCTTGTGTACCACTTACCTTCCTTAATAGTGGTGGCAGAAGCGGGAGGTATGTAGGGCTTGGTCAAGATGTTTTTACGCTTGATCATAACCTTCTCTTCTGATTTCTGATCAACCGCGGCCGCTTTCAACTTCTGGAAGAGATTGGAATCCTTTGGGGATGGTGGTGATTCCAGTTTCTCTTTTTGTCTTGGGCTGGAAGGTTGATAATTCCGCGATGGCGACGACCATTTGATGGGTGGGAGAAAACCAAAACGAAATGTCTGCTCGACCGCCTCGTGTCACAATTGAATGCCACACTCTTTCTTGCATCGCCAGCATAAGACCACAGATGAGGCTTGACCCACTGTCTCAAACTTCCTCTTTACAGGAGGCTCATCCTTGTCAGGTTGGTCTCCTTTCCCCTTTTCATTCAAATCCAGGGTTGGTTTCCTCCGGCTCTGCTTAGTCCAGTTCACGTCGACCATGTTGACCCCAGTGTCAGGAAAAGGGTTCAAGTCTACGAGCGCTGCCGTTGTTACTGGAGCCTCTACCTGCAAACTACCATTATTAAGCCATACCTGAATCTGGTCTTTGAGTTTCACACAGTCTGCTGTATTATGATTCCACAGGTTGTGAAATTTGCAGTACTTCTTCCCTTTTAACTGGTCTGGACGAGGAAACGGTCCAAAGTCGGTCTTTACCATCTTCGCGTTGATCATCTCATCTAGGATTTCATGTGCCTTATTGGCATCATACGTATACGCCGCGAATTCCGGCTTGGTGAAGGCCATTGATTTGAGCTTGACAGGTTCCTTGGAAATTTTCAACTGTTTCAAGGCTGGATTCTTTCTCCCTGTCAGCTCATAAGCAGCGATGTCATTATCCTCCTCTTCATCATCGTCCTGACTCAACTCTTCACTGTGATGGTGATAGTAGGGGTCATAAGTAGCCGGCTGGTAGCTCAGGGCCGCTACGGTGCGATGTTTTCCTGGCACATATGTCCCCTTGGAGGCATTCTTCCTTGCATCAGTTTCTCTGAGGAGATGCTCGAAGCTGCCCACCTCCGTGATGAGTTCTCCCATTGACTGGATCATGCTGCCATGCTGCTTCTTTCGCTGTCGAGGCTCTAAACCCTTGATTGCCAACTTGATCAACTCTTTCTCCGGCAGGATCACGTTCAGTTTGGCCTTCTGAATCTGGAAGCGTTGAAGGTATGCAACGGCGGATTCAGTGGGCTGCTGAGCCATCTGGGTGAGAGAAGCCAAATCAACTTCAGGCTCAATGGCTCCAAAAGTTTCTCGAAAGAGTTTTTCCATTGCGGGCCAATCTGCCACTGTTCCTGGTCGGAGTTTGGAAAACCACCTGAAAGCCGCTCCCGAAAGAGAGGTGCCAAAGATCCTGCACTTGAGGATGTCATCATTCTGGTACTGGCCGCATTGCACTTTGAACCTGGCCAGATGAGTGATTGCATTCTCGGTGTCTTCCCCTGAAAAAGTAGAAAATATGATGTTTTTATATCCCCTGGGAAACGGCGCGAGCATTATATGCGGCGGGAAAGGTCCCTCATAGACCCCATCCATTTGGGCTCTCGGGTTAGCCAGCCTGATCATCTCCTCGACCTCCTCTCGTCTAACATATTCTGGGCCTGGAGGAGGGGGAGGTATTGCCATAGTGTGGCGAGCAGCCTGTATGGGTATTGCTTGGTTCACAATTGCTGCCCCTTCTCCTATCTGGACAACGCGAGTTGAAGCGGGCTGTTGAAGAGTCACTGCCGGCATAGGCATCTTTTTTGCCAAAGCTGTTATCTTGACAGGATTACCAGCTTGGTCAATCCCATAATAACTTCCTGGCAACTCTTGATATATGTTTTCCGCTCCGTCGCTGTCGTATTGAACGAACACGGTGGAGTCGGACGGAGCTGTGCCACCTTTTGATGTCTGCTGCTTATGTCTGGTGGTCTGCCCGCCTGACGAAGTAGCCTTTTCTTTGCTACCGCCAATAACCAGCGCTTGTTCTTTATTTTTCTGTGGCGTAGCAGCAGCTGTTGTGGAAGGTGTAGTGGTGTTGCTGCTAACTTTCTCTCACTGATTCGGCGGCACGTACTTGCCTGAACCAGACGGTTGGCCAAGGGAACCAAGGATAACGTTAGGATCACCTAACGTCTTATTCAACACTTCTCTAGCTTGGTTCAACTCGGCTCTTTGCATGGCCACCCCAGTTGCGAGATTCTCTCCATCTTTACGAAGACTTGCCATATCGGACGCTGCCTGCTTCGTATGGTTCTCAATAATCTTTATCAATCCTTGGTGGCTCCGGTTCTGGTCCTCTGCAATACCTGTAGCATGAGCCTTTAACGCATTCTCTGTTTGTGAGATTTGTTCTGTAGTCTCCACTGACTGTCAGGAAAGACGTTCGTTTATTTCACGTATAATCTTGTTTGTCCTCGCGTTCTCCCTTTCAAAATCAGCGGCGATCCACCTGCTATGATTCTCGACGTTTTCCCTCATGATCGAGAGTGCGACCTCAGTGGTCGCTCCTTCTGGAATAGGCTTCGCAACGAAAACCTCTATTCATCCACTCCCCACTGTGTTGGAGATAGTGGTAGTGATAGGCTCATTGACCTGAGTAACAGTAGTAGTTTGACCCTCAGCAGCGGTCTGGTGATTCTCTTCTTGTTCCGTTGACATATTGGAGGATTCGGAATGGAGAGAGAATCTTTGAATAACTTGTTCTTCAGAAAGACCACGACACTCCGCACGAGGATGCGGTGTGTAACTGGAGGTCTTATGCTTTGAGCAGTTAGCGTAGCCCTTTTGGTAAGGGTTTGCGCTTGACTTCCCAATGGCTAACGTTCACGAGAAGACACTAGTTGGTCCCACCGGGTGTGCCAAAATGTTTGGCGCAAAAACCAGTTGGCTTGCAAACTGTCTCTTTTGAGCGTGTGCGCAGGCGTGCCAGCACCGTGGGGTGCAGTCGTCGGGGTAGTCCCTTGACCTGACTTCTTCTCAAACGATGTGGACGAGGAAAGCACCAACCTCGTCACAAGGTTCTTTTCTATGCCTTTCGGAAAATGACTTTTTTCCTTACTGATAAGGACTTTGGCTGTGGTCTCTTGCGTTCACTGAATCGATACTTAGTGTTGTAGACTAAGCAGAGCAATCACTGGGAAGTTGGGAGAAGCACGGGTTTGCTAAAGCGTGACTTTAGCTTCGCTGGGTTGCGAGGGCGTTACCCTTGCTTCGCTGGAAGTAACGGTGGCGGTTGCGCTCGCAGTCGGCTCCTGGGGAGACTAGGACTGAAAGTACGGTCGTCGGGTTGATCTGGTGATGCTGACAGTCGGCTCGTGGAGAGACTAGGACTGGCGCGCGGTCACCGGTTTTCAACGAGGTTGAAGGTTTGCTCCGGGGAGGCTTTGTAATCGCTGGGATTGATTGATTTGAGAGGTCCTTAATTTGTCCTTGAAACCTGGTATATATACCTAGGGTTTCGACTGCTCCTTGCCACAGAAGGATTATTGGTTGAAGTTTCCTATTCAATCCTCGCTACCCGACTCCAAAAAGGTTTCGTTTTCCTTATGGATCACGGAAAGGGTGAAGCTGTAACCCAAACCCGAATAGGCTTATTTTTGGGCCGTAGGTATCGGCCCGCTGTGCTGAATCCATTAAAGGATCTTGCCAAAATTACTTTTGGGCTCAAACAAGATCTACAGTGGCCAGAACTCAATTTCAACCTCTCACGAGACCAACCACCGCCTCCAAAGCTACAACCATTGTCGAATCGAAGCTAACACCACCACCGAACCCAATCGAAGCCACAAGCAACCAAATAAAGCAACAATCACCACCGCCAATAGATCTGAAGCGATGGGATGGGAAGGGAAGCGATTTGAAGAACCCTTGAAGCAGAGTTGGTTCTAATTAATCTTAGCATTGTCGAAGAGTGATGGTTGCGGTCGGGGTCGGGGTTTGTCGAAGAGTGATGGTCCTGGTCGGGGTCGGGGTCGCGGTTTTTAGAGGAATGGTTTTGTTGAATACAAGTTGTCGAGAGAAAGGCCAACGAAGAAAGTTGTCGAAGATAGAGAGAAAGGCTAGCTATGTCGAAGAGAGTTTCAATTTTTTGCCCAAGTGTAGAGGGCAACCCCTCGTTTAGGGCATGGACACGAGCATGGGCACGGGCTCATTAGTTAATGGACAAGCCCTCGTACAATATGTTGTCCAAATGTTCAAATTTTGAATTTTGGGTTTGCGCTTTGGGGGGTTTCTCTCTTGCTAATTGACTTCATTCATACCACAGTTTTAGACTTATCCGTTGTACCAACCAATATATGTTCTAACTTTCTTGATATCAGATGAAGCTAAAGCTTAGGGTTTGGGGTGAAAACTAGCACCACTAAATGGGAAGATTGGCGCTCAAAGTTTTTCACAGTCATACCACGCTTCTATTCATAAACGTCTTCTGAAGCAATACATAATTTCAGCATGAAAAACACCCGTTGGTTGAATTCATATTAGAAGACAGAAATTTTACAACCGTCGTCTCAATAATGAGAAATAATTCACACCACGGAAAACAGTGTAGCGTCGTATGAGAGGTGTCGTGTGAAGCTTTTTGTGTAGTAGTGAAAGAAATAAATGTTTGTGGTTGCCTCTTTTTAAAGTATTTTCGATAAATGTGCACAATATTATGTAGTAAATATTTTCAAGTATATTACTATTTTCAAACCTAGCATGGTTGGGTCGGCCCCTACTGGGCATGCGAGGACGAAAGCTCACCCCTACAACAGTGTGCAGGTTTCGGGCATGTGGTCGGGGAGCGTACAGAGGAGGCACATGGCCCGGCTTGGCACATTCTTCTTTAATTTTATCAAAAGAATGTTTTGGTCCTTTATCGGATTTTGAAGTAGCTTGTTTATTTACTTTTTATTTATTTCCTACTCGTTTACCAAAACTTCGAGAGGCCCGTAATCCTGGGGCGCGTCTCTCGCACTTGTAGTTACTTAGTGATTTGTTTTCCAAATTGGGCTCCGATTGTAAGCCCAAAACTCATAGCCCATTTCAAATTCTGCTTTTGAAAATATGTTGTTCGGTTGCTAGAATGATTTGTCCAAGAAAGTGTTTTGTAAACCAACAATCTAAACACAAAAGGCCTTGCGATTTCGGGTTGATGAGTTATCGGGATGTTATTCGTGACATGTCGGTTTCTCATTGGCTCGGGGTCCCGGCGCTGTGGGACCCCCCTCTCGGGTCACCACAGCATGTGGCCCTAGAATCAAATTTGTGTTTATATCTTAAGGTGACTTGGCTCGCACAGTACAAGAAATTTATAAGGGCTAAATATTGTTTAGTACCCTGTGATTTGGATCCAAAATCAATTCAGTTCCTGAACTTTTAATTTCATCAAAAACACTCTCCACTATCATTTCTCATCCAATAGACCCCTCCGTCATGATTCTGTCAAATGGAGTCGTTAAGTAGCTGATGTGGCATGCCAACTTGGCACTGGTGGGGCCTACATGGAAGACAAAATTCCAAAATAAAATTTCAGAAAATTTGAAATAACAAATTTGATTCTCTCGAGCTCTCTCTCTCTCAGAGAAAAGGGTTGGCCCTTTTCTTTCCTCCAATATGTGTTTTACGCACTGTTGCTTCCCAAGCCTTCACAATGAATCTCAACTCTTTGCTCATTATCTCTATTCACCTTCCTGTCACATTCCTCTGCCCTCTTCACCTTCATCCATCAAAAACTTCTCATTTCTCTTCTTCCCCTCTCTAATGTATCTCTTTTGCACACAATGCATATGCTTCAAAACCAGACAAAAGTGACTAGTTCAGAGACAAACCTAGAAGCCTAAACAATGCAAAACAAACAAGCAAATCTGGGTTTTGTTTCTTTGTGGGTTTTAAGTTTCGGTTTGGTGTTTCAGATTCTGGGAAATTTTGTTTTTTAAATTTTACAAAGCAGTGACGTTGATATTTCCTTCCACACAAATTCAAAGACAAATAGATTCAATTTGAAATCCCTGTAAGAGCCTAAACAAAGTAGGACAGAATAAACTTTTTCAAGATTAAAGGTGGGACATGTTATGGTAGTTCAGGAGCCTCCAGAACATTTCATCGACCATCCTTGAACCTACTTAATGTATTGAGAGAGCCACTTAAAACCATTGTAGGCATCCACAAGGTACACCACAGCATCTACCTTTGCGTAGTAATCCTTCCAAACCCTGCGAGCAATCTGATGACCTCCCAAATCAAAGGCCTTGAACTTGATTTTGCCAATACTCAACTCCTCGGATGTGGGATATTGCGTAGGTTGATGATGCACCAGCCTTTCATCTTTGAGCATGTGAAGCAAGGTGGTCTTGCCGACATTATCGAGCCCTAGGAACAAGATCTTGGCCTCCTTCTGCCACACACCGAGGGAAGCGAGCACACCGTAGAACCAGTCGAAGAGAAACATGATAACGTATGCGGATCGGAGCAAAATGGATCAGATCGCACCGTTCAAGGCCTCTGATGACAAGCCCTCATCTCTCAATTCTGGGAAATTAAAAAAATGCAAAAACCCAGAATTCTGAGTCCGATTACGAGTCGGAGTCGCCGGTTTTCGATCCATTTGGGGATTTCACTACAGACGAAATGATGACTAGAGTGGTGGGTATGGGGCGTGAGACTATGATGAAGAGCTTCGTTTCTGGTATGGGAGCGGCCGACGGAGAAACCAGAGTGGTGAGATTGGTTGGTTCGGCAGATCTAAGGATGAGATTGCTGAGAAACTGAGGAGGGAGAGAGATAGAGAGAGAGAGAGAGAGAGAATCAAATTTGTTATTTCAAATTTTCTGAAATTTTATTTTAGAATTTTGGAATTTTGTCTGCCATGTGGGCCCCACCAGTGCCAAGTTAGCATGCCACATCAGCTACTTAACGGCTCCATTTGACGGAATCATGACGGAGGGGTCTATTAGATGAGAAATGATAGTGTGAGGGTGTTTTTGATGAAGTTGAAAGTCCAGGGACTGAATTGATTTTGGACCCAAACCATAGGGTACTAAACAGTATTTAGCCCAATTTATAATAAATGAGAGTTTTGGTTTTCAATCCTTTAGTACGTACTTTGCCAAAAAATTAAAAATTAAAAAATTAAAAAAAATCCTTTAGTACGTTATCCAACTGGGTACGTCTGGATATTAACCAGGGACGTAGCTACCGTTACGGCTACTTGGGCTATAGCTCAAGGGAGATTTGGCCCAAAAAGTTGCCAAGTATAGGTATTAGCCCAAATAAAAAAATAAAATAAAAATTATACAAGTCCATCAGTCCATCGAGGAGACTAGTAGTCCTTAATTAGAGGGTAGGTCTATGTGTCTCACCATCTGAGAATCACTCCCGCAGTCCCACCGCCGCGACTCCCTCAGTCCCGCCGCCGAGTCTCCTTCATCATCAATCAAACCGCTTCGGACCGTTTTCAAGAGCTTGAATACGATTAGAACCAAATTTGGACTCCCTTAGTCCCTGAGACCTCCAAGCACTCTGTGGATTCCACTCTCCGGTTGAACAGCTCCATTTGATTAACCTCCACGCCTCCTGTTTCTACGAGTTCAAGGTCCTCTTAATCAATTGTTTTCCGTTTTCGTTTTGAGTTATTGATTCACATTTTTGGTTAGCATGCTAAGAAAATAGTTTAATAGTTCTAAAATTTGTGGGTTTACGTTAATTGGCTGAAAACTTTAGTTAATGAGGTCGTAAGGTTGGCTAATTGATTACCTTAGGCTTAGAGGAATTGATCTAGGTTTTGTTGTAAATGTCTTCAACCTTTGTTGGTGACGAAGCAGTGTAATAAGTGAGTGACTTGCTTTTGTTATGCAGATGGCGGTAGTGTTGGAAACGTCGACGGTTCTTTGAAAATTGAAAGGGGGCACTGGAGCAGTTTGGTTGGGGATTTTATCTCTTCAAGTCTTCATCTTGTGATTTTAATTTGGTCCTAATCTTCTCTTATGATGGAGTTTCATCTTCTTCTTTTTTCTTGGTCTGAAAATAACTTCATTAAGCCATAAAGGCAAGAGAAATACACGAGCAAGAGAACAACGACAAACTGCTAAAGCAGAAAGGGAAATAAAGCAATAAAAGTGGTGACCAAAAGGTCGGTTCAAGAGCTTGAAGAAGGAGGACTTGACAGTCCATTGTTTCTCAAGATAGAGAGCAGAGAGGTTATAGGCCTATTGGCCCAATCCTGAGAGCACAACTTCAACTTAGCAAGCTTCGCCGCTGCATCCGCAACATGGTTTGCTTCACGAGGGATTCAATTTCACTTGATCCTGTTGAACAATGGCATTAAGTGATTCACTTTGTTGCTCATTGGAAAAATTCTCCAGTTTGAGCAAAATGACGGATTATCTAGATGATGGAGTTTCATCTTATATTAGTGCTATGTGACAAACTGGTTTCCAAACCTCAAAATATATATATATATATATATATAAATTTGTTATATACCTAAAATAACCCATTTTCAATTCCCGGCTACGTCCTTGATATTAACTAGCATGATTGATGGTAGGGCTGTCAATGGGTCGTGTCGGGTTGGATTCGTGTCGGGTTAAGGTATTTGTCGTATCGCAAGATACAAACCCAAACCCAACTCATTTAATAATCGTGTCAAAAATTTAAACCCAAACTCAACCTATTTATTAAACGGGTTACCCGTTTCCAACCCGCTTAACCCATTTAACAAATAGGTCGTGTCGTGTTAGACAAAATTATCCATTTAAGGGTTAATAATGCGACCCATTTAACTAAAAATAATGCATAAATTGATTAAATTCACTAAAAACTCCACAAGACAAAGAATATAAATAATTTTATATATTCATAAATAATTAAATCCAATAATTATAAAGAAAAATATTTCAAATTATCTAATCCTATGATCAAATACTCCCAACGTCCAAAATTTCAAGAATAAGTATAGCATAATCGGGTTATACGGGTTCACTTCGTGTTGGAGGGTTGACCCGTGGCCGACCCATTTATTAAATGGGTCATAGCGGGTTGACCCACGGCCGACCCGCTTTATTTCGTGCGGGTTTCGAGTCGTGTTATCGGGTCGTATCGGAATTGACAGCACTAATTTATGGGTTTCCATCGTGCATATATGGTTAAATATTAGGCCTGACTATCCACTTGATCTTGATGCAAATCATGCAATTAATTAAGGGGACTGAAATTTGCACACCAACTTTTACAAACCACACTCCTTAGCTATGGAAATTCCCAATTTGCCCTTAACTTCTTTATCATCTTCCTCATTTGTCTCTCTCTTTTTCCCTCTGCTTCTGAACCGTGTTCCCATCCATCCATTTGCATCTCTTATCACAATTAATGGGTATAAAAACCACAAGATCTCATCAATGTTCTATTCCCTTTACCTTATACCTTTGCTTCATCATCTCAATATTCATGGGCATGAAGACGAACAAATTGGTGAGATTGAAGACCAAGGAAGCAAGCAAAAAGCCGAGGCAGTACTTGTCTGCCAAAGTGGAAGAGTTCCATGGATGCAAATACCCAAATGAAGCTATTGATATCACACAAAAAATTCCCACCATGGCGAAATAAGCTGGAAACTTCTTGCTTTGCAGATTACTGAATTGATGCAAGTGACTCAGAGAGCAACGCCGAACGCGGTGGAGAAGCTGAGAATATGAGCCAACTTCAGGTAGCTGGAGCGTTTCGACGACTTCGAACCGTCTTATTTGGATCCAAAGGTCTCCAGCGAGAAAATCACTCTGATGCCAAAGAAAGCCACAGCTACTAGAAATTGAGTCAGCCAACTATACCTCAAATTTGTCTATGGAGATTCCAATTCCCAAAAATTTTAGGGATTTTACAGAGCATTGCATTGGATTGGTGTAACCAAGGTACTCCATATCTGAAAGAATCAAAACTTGGGTGTCTTTTAGTGTCAAAGAACAGAGGTTGCCTCCTCAAGCTGCATAATATAAAAGATTAAGCAACCCCTTTCTTCATTATGTTAGGTTATTGTGCCTTTATGTTTGTTGAAGGCAGATGTAAAATATGAAACGTAGAGAACCATATGCAAAGAGAGTAGTCATACGGGGTAATTATGACAATAAAAATATTAAAATGATAATGGGAGTGTAGTTTGCAAAAAATGGAGTGCATGGGGGTCCTTGGTTCTATCGTAACACGATGCTTGTGGTGAGCGTTTTGTGTTTCAATTTGAGAATGAGGCTGTGCATAACCGGATTTTGCATGGTGGTCCTTGGTTCTATCGTAACACGATGCTTGTGGTGGGAGAGTATGACAAGTTTGATCAGCCAGAGACGGTGGCTTTGAATTTGATGGAGACCTGGGTAGCGGTGAGGGGTCATCCTCTTGCTCTGAGGAATAAGACGACGCTCAATTTGGTGGGTACGACGCTAGGGCAAGTGGTTCGAATGGATTTGACTGCCCTGAAAAGAAAAGAAGAAGAGCAGCGGATCAAGATTGTGTTTGATGTTCGTCAGTGGATCCGTACATGGAAAGTAGTTGAATTTTCTCTGGTGGTGAGGCCGGAATTAACGTTCATCTATGAGAAGATCAAGGGATATTGTCGTGACTGTGGTTTGTTTATTCATGATGCTATGGGATGTGACAAAACTTTGATCAAGGAAAAGGAAGAGCTTCTGGCACGATCATCGGTGGCGGCAATGGCCGGTTTGTCCTTGACCTCGAGGAAGGATGTAGTGCCCTCTGTGATGGAGACGGAGTTGGGCACGGGACGTACTGATCTCGTTTGTGGGGAGGATGTCTCGGGCTTGTCGGATCAGGGTGCTGGGACATTGCGTGTTGGAGTCGATAGTAGGGCAACAGGGACCAGTTCTGATTTCTTGAGTTCCACGTTGCTGGAGCACTTGTCTTCTGTAGGGAGAGTGAATCCCCAAGCTCCTCTACTCATTACCCAGCAAAATGCTACTTCAGCATCATTGGTTTTGAATCCACTGATGTCTGAGGTCTGAAATAATGAGCAGGTGGAGTTCTCTTCCACGCAGGTGAGGCCAAATGGAAGGAAACGAAAAGCTATGGCAATGTTGAGTAGGTTTGGGAAGAAGTTCTCAGCTTTCCCCGATTCGATGTTGGAAGTTGGAGAGAATGCTTCCTTGGTTGTGCAACACAAGAATGGTAAATTACTGGTCTCACCTAAGAAGAAGAAGATTGGGAGTCCAAAGGGAAGCAAAAATAAGGTTAAGAATAATGAGGAACAAGAGGAGAAGCAGATCCGCAAGTATAAGAGGCGGGGAAAGGCCTTGAGTTTTGAGTCCAACCTGGAAGCATCAACAAATGAGGTTGTTAATGTGCATGGAACAATGCAAGTAGGGGAGGGTGAGTCTGCGTCCCCGGTTGCAGAGGGCGCGATAGAAGGTGAGGTTTCACCTTCTATGCGTGATTTAGTTTAATTTTGTATTTCGGGTCCCAAAAACCAGTACATTAGTTGTTACCTTTTATGCCTGCATCGAGGTTTCTGATTTTTGTTAGAATAATGGTGCGTGGACTTTCTAAAAGGTGGATGTACTAGGGACTATAGGGGGCGCTATTTGTCTAGAATAGGGTTTTTTTTTGTTCTAAGGGACGATTGCTTTCTGTCGACCCCATATGAGTGTTTCGTTCTTGTACTGCTTGTTGAATTTAATGAAATGGATGACCTATTTCCGTTAAAAAAATAATAATAATAAATTAAAAAAAAATAAAATATAAAAAAAACTAGCATGATTGATCGGTTTCCATCGTGCATATATGGTTAAATATTAGGCCTGACTCTCCACTTGATGTTGATGCATATATGTTCAAATGAGTCGGGCCTGACTCTCCACTTCCATGCATATATGGTCAAATGAGTCGGGTGGTCAAATGAGTCGGGCCTGACTCTCCACTTGCATGCAAATATGGTCAATTAAATATCTTGACGCAAATCATGCAATTAATAAAACAAATCTTAAGTCGCTGGAAATTAGTCAATTAAATACCGATCAATCAAACTCTATCTTAAGGCTTGGGTCCACATGCAAGAAAAGAATTTTACAATAGCCAATCCTATTGTTTGGGTAAAGAACGTTTATCATCAAGTCATATAATAATCCAACTGGGTCTCTGTTTTTGCAATCTCAAACTCTGCTTTTTCACCCAAGATCAAGTCCATATTTGTTTTCTGCAGCTCAATATATATACATATATTTCCCTCCTGATCGAGTCCTGAATCCAGTTGACAAGTCTTGAATTTATCATATAGTACGCAAAATGTTGGGTTTGTGCATTGTAGCATTAGTTGCTGTAGGCATTACACACTGGGTGTATAGGTGGAGAAATCCCAGATGCAATGGCAAACTTCCACCAGGTTCAATGGGTTTGCCACTGATAGGCGAGACCATACAGTTCCTCACTTCAAGCACCTCCTTCGATATTCCTCCCTTCATTAAGACAAGGATGGAAAGGTAAAATAACTTCACCAGCTAGCTTTGCTTCCTTATAGAAAGATTTCTTGTGATTATGCATGTTATGGGTAATGATCGAGGTTTCGGTTTCTGACCTATCTTTCAATTCCGAATCCAAGCCCCTTTAAGCCAAACCCTCTTTCATACAGATGCATGTACAAATTAGCCGAACCATGCCCACAACCATCTCATGCTAATGCTACTGTATTTTCAACTCATCATGTTGCAGGTATGGACCAATATTCAAGAGCCAATTGATGGGAGCACCTTTCATAGTATCGACAGATCCCGAACTGAATATGTATGTCTTCCAACAAGACGATAAATTGTTTGAAAGCGGGTATCCAGATTCTGTCAAAAAGATTTTTGGTGAAAAACAGTTGGGAAACATTCATGTGTCGGTTTACAAATACCTCAAGAGCATGATGCTTAACCTCATTGGCCCTGAAAGCCTCAAAAATATGCTCCCTGAAATCGAGCAATCGACTCGCACAAGATTAGAGCAATGGTCGTGTCAAGACACTACAGAATTGAAAGAAGCAACTTCAGAAGTATATTGGGGGTCAATTTATTTTTTTGTTTCTGGTTTGTTACTATGAATGGCTTATTTGAAGTGATCTGATTAATTTGCAGATGGTATTTGCACTCACTGCAAAGATACTCATAAGTTATGATTCAAGTAAGTCCTCAGACAACTTAAGGACAAGCTTCGATGCATTCGCTCGGGGAATGTTCTCCCTCCCATTGCCGATCCCCGGAACAGCTTTTCACAAATGTTTACAGGTACACATGCATAAACCGTTAGCACCATTATCATAAACTAGCCTCATGCACATATCAACTGGCTTTTAGATAGAGTAAAAGAAAAACTGGTCTGACAATTTGAACTTGCAATGGCTAGTCCAAAAACAGCTTTTCACAAATTTTAAACTTTAGGAGAAATTTCTTATAATTTCAAAACTCTAAAAAAGTTTATCAATAAGTTTGCAAGTTTACTTTTGAGAGGGAAGTCAAACCCCTGATCTAAGCTAATTATAACTCAATTACCAACCCCTCACCACTTGGGCTAACCCTTTAACCCTTGACAAATTCTGGATTTCTCAATAAAGACTTTTTTTTTTTTTTCAATAAGAACAGAAAGTGTCTATTGGAGATTGGTGTGAGTAAACTTTCCTGAGGGAAGACTTTGGGGTTATAATTGGGAATTTGGTTAGGGGTTGGATTCTCCTCCAATATAACAAAACAAAATATGTGTACTGACCACTGAGGGTAATAGAGCATGTTAGTAAATTTTTGAAGGAAAAAAAAAAATATATATATATATATATATATATATATATATTTTATATATATTATATATATACAGTCCTTCTATGTTAAGGAGGTCCTTAACTTAGTTTATGGTACAGATTTCCATATTTTGATCACTTTTCGATCACATATTATCTTAACCGTTCTGTTTTTAGGTCCTAATGTATAGATCATCTCTGCAAATTTTCAGCCAAATTGATGATCGTTAAGGCATCTAAAACTGCAATTTACACGAACGAACCGAATCTGTCCAACCTGAACCGTTCGTGTAAATTGCAGTTTTAGATGCCTTAACGATCATAAATTTGGCTGAAAATTTGCAGAAGTGATCTACTCATATATACCTAAAAACTGAACAGTTAAGATGTGAATATGTGATCGAAAAGTAGTCAAAATATAGAAATCCATTCCTTAAGCTAAAGTTGTTAATATTATACTTCTTTTTATTAAATCAGGCGTTAATAATTATAGGTAGGTATTGGCAATTTTACGGGTCAACCACCCAATCCAGTCAACTGATCGAGTCAACTCCCGAATTTTTGGTGGGTTGCACCAGTCTCTCACACGACAAATTAAAATGATTGAACATTTGAACCAAAGGCCGTCTAGCACAATAAAATTGTGAGTGAATTTGGGTTTAACCAATATTATCTATGTTATTATTAAGAGAATATGTTTTTTAAATTAAAAATAAATTAAAAAAAAGATAGAGAGAATAGACGTTGTTAGCCAAAACTAATAAAATGTACCAAAATAACCTTGAAATATTAAAAAACAAAACCTAACTTTTATTTTTCAATGACATAATCGTCAAAGTACTAAAACAAGAAAAAATTAGATAAAAATGGGAAAATAGGACAATACAATCCACTTTCTCTATATGTAACTACCCAATATATGCAGGAAGTGGATCATTCTAATAACTGTCTACTATCATATAACTTCCGAATTTTTATTTTTGAATAATTTTTACTACTTTTTTATATGAAAAATTTTCTCACATACAGAGCATGTGTTTTGCAGGCTAATCTATATCTATACTATTATGATAAGAGAGCTTACTCTCCAAAACTGAAATTTTTTACCGATTTAACCTTTATTTATTAAAAAATTATGAAATATAATTAATCAATAGGGATAATATGGTAAATTGTAAAATAAAAAACAAAAGAATAAAAAAAGTAGAAAATGTGGTAGTTGTTCGAAGAAGTTTTTCCATTATATTTAACTTCTCTCCATACACATAGTGGGTGGGCCCTACTAATATCCATTAAAGTCAACGGGCCAACCCACCCTACATATTATGTTCCCCATTTATTTAACCCGTGTCATGTCCATATTTGCTAAACCTTATGATAAGATACCCAGTTACCCACTATGTTATATTCTTTCAATTTCAATAAAGGACTGACCTCATTTTACTCAAAAAAAAAAAAGATACCCACTATGTTATATTCTACATGTTTTTTTATTAAATTATTTATTGATGTTATCAATTCAAATTATACAACTACACTAATAATTAGAACTTAAAATCAATTAATCTATGTTTTTTTTTTTTGAAATGATCAATTACTCTATGTTAGACTGTCAGTATAGATTGGTTCAAAATGAACTTTGTTAGAACATGAGCGAACATTGTTCAAAAAATGTAATAATCAATAATACTAAAAGTTAGATTTTGAGAAACATAATATATGTGAGAAACATCGAAAATTCTTCTATGCAACGGCAGTGCAAGTGACGCAGCACCTAATATGCAATCTCGGCTTTTAATATTTGTGGTCAACTTTTTTTTTAATAATCAAAAAGTGCAGTTGATGTTATCCAGCATATATTCCTATTAGTGCAAATGCACGTCGATATTTTAAATACCTTCCAGAGAAACTCTTCTCTTGATCCTGAAATTCGACAATTTCTGTGCAGGGTAGGAAAAGGGTAATGAGAACACTAAAATACATGCTACAGGAAAGGCGTGCAATGTCCCGAGAGCAACCTATCGATTTTTTTGATCACGTGCTTGAAGAACTTAAGAAAGAAGGAACAGTCTTAACGGAGGAAATTTCTTTTGACTTAATGTTTTTGCTACTCTTTGCGAGCTTTGATACAACTTCCACAGCTATGACCCTACTCGTCAAGTTTGTTTCAGACCATCCTCTGGTGCTAAAGCAATTGCTGGTACGGTCTGAACTCTTCTGCAAACCATGCTAATTGCTATAAATTTCAGAACCGAAAAATGTTTTTAATTCTATTTCCATTTTATGCTCATGACAGCAAGAACATGAGATGATTGTAAAGCAAAGGGAGAATGCTAATTCAGGGCTTACATGGGAAGAATACAAGTCCATGACATTCACATTGCAGGTGATCGAGTCTTGCACTTTAAACAATTCAAGTGCTTAAAGAAAGATTAATGCATGCTAAGTGTATCACTTTTCGGTGTACCACCTTATGCATGTTACAACTATTGCCACAATTTTTTTTTTTTTTTGTTTAAGAAATTTTTGCCTTATCATTTAATGAAGTTTATTATTGAGTGAACATATATCTCATTAGTTGCCATGCACATAAAGTATTTTCAGGCGGTATCCAAAATGTACAGCACCTAGCATTAGAATTACAATGCATTTTTGTTCTGATATATAACGTTGTTTTTCGAAATAATTGAACATTTGAACTTGCAGGTCATCAATGAAACGGTTAGACTGACAAATCATGTTCCAGGAATGTTTCGCAAGGCAATAAAAGAAGTACAATTCAAAGGTAAGTACTGTATAGTTTCCAAAAACTCAATCATCCTAATAAATTTAAAATGATATATAACCAATTGGTTTGGGAGTGAGTGCAGGATATACAATTCCAGAAGGCTGGTCAGTTATGGTTTGTCCCCAAGTCCAACACTTGAACCCAGAAAAATATGAAGATCCTATGGCCTTCAATCCATGGAGATGGGAGGTACAGTACCTGGGTTGGCATATAGCATATGGGCATATATAGTGACTATATACTTGTAAACCCATAAACAAATTCAGATTGCGCGCCCTAACCCTTATCTGTAAACAATGCATATAATAAACAGGGAAAGGAGAGTGGTGCATCGAAAGATTTCATGGCTTTTGGTGGTGGCTTGAGATCCTGCGTAGGAGCAGCGTTTGGCAAGGTGCAGATGGCTGTATTTCTTCATTGCTTCGTTACAAAGTACAGGTAAGAGTGTCCTGCAAATACAATAGTAGAGCGAGAGAAAGAAGCTGAGGGACAGACTAATTAACATTTTTGACATCCACACTTTCAGGTGGGAGGTAATCAAAGGAGGAAATATATTCCGAAATCCTTGGATACAATTTCCAGGGGGTTTTCACATTCGGCTACTGAAGAAAGACACAAGTAACAGTAGACAGCATATAAGTCCAGATACTTGATCCGGACATGTTATCATGGGTTGCACAGCATGTACTACTAGACCCACCCCCTGCTCAGTGGGGGAGCTGTCTCTGGAGCTCAGCAGTACGTCGGAGTACAGATAGGAGTACTAGAGCTAAATATTTTATTGTTGAATTCCTAAGTTTGAAAGTTCAAACAAGTATGTTGGCAACAGTACTATGCAACTTAAATACTTGAGTGACACAATGATAATGTTTATGCTTAGCATGAAATAGTTTATTTGAATTTTGAAATAAATGATACTACTAATCCACGACTTACATCTCTTGTCAATATCTACATCAATTCTGTGCCCTTTGAATACCTTAGTTGATACTAGATCTTCTCTGACTATATTCATCCAACAATTTTTTTTTTGGATAAAATACTGCTGCAAGCCTGAGATTAGAAATGATAAATAAATATTTAAACGATAAACACCCTTGTAAAGTAATTCAAAAATCGCTGAAAGATAACTGAATGCTGGTTTACTAGATAAAGAAATGGATTGGCAATTACATACTAATGGCATGGGGAATGGAGATCAGGAGGTAATGCTGCCATGCTGGTATCATTTTGAGGAATTACAAGAGAGAAATTAAGTATAGTGGTACAAACTCCACTGGGGTGAATGGTGAATTGGTGAAGTTATTTTCTAGGATTATCAATGAGTTTCCATCATTTGGTTACATATTAGGGCTGACTTTCCACTTTCCACGCAAGAGAGAAACTTGCGTGGGGCACCCGCACCACGTGTCCCTACGGCAGACCAATCACCTCCCAGCCTGTAAGAAAACATTAAAACGGATCTATGGTCCTTAGAATCAACTTAAGGTGGCTTGGCTCGTACGAGAGAAGAATTTTATAATAAATAAAAGTTTTGGCTTTCAATCCTTGAGTAATCCAACTGGGTACGTCTGGATATTAAATATCGATGGGTTTCCATCGTGCTATATGGTTAAATATTAGGGCTGACTTTCCACTTGATATTGGTGCAACCAAACAAATCTTAAGTCGCTGGAAATTAGATAGCGATCAAACTCGTGTTTGTATAACTCCTATATCTTAAGGCTTGGCTCGCACAAGAAATTTTTTTTATAATAGACAATCCTATTGTTTAGTAAAGAACGTTTATCATCAAGTTATATAATAATCCAACTGGGTCTCTGTTTTAGCAATCTCAAACTCTGTTTTAGCAGCTCCATATATATACATATATATATCCCCCTCCTGCGATCGAGTCCTGAATTGATCATATAGTTTGCAAAATGTTGGGTTTGTGCATTGTAGCATTAGTTGCTGTAGGCATTACACACTGGGTGTATAGGTGGAGAAATCCCAGATGCAATGGCAAACTTCCACCTGGTTCAATGGGTTTGCCGCTGATAGGCGAGACCATACAGTACCTTGCTTCCAACTCCTCCTTTGATATTCCCCCTTTCATCAAGACCAGAAGGGAAAGGTGAAATTTTGATATTATAGTGACCAGTTAACTCTACTACATTATGCTCATCCTTATTGTTAATTTTGTCATCATTTTTTTTCATCTTATTAGTAGTTTCTTAATTTGAACTGATTTTCGGCGGTTTTTGTTCGGTTTTCAATATTTTGAAATGGTTTTTGAATGTTTTGCAGTTTTACAGTGTGATTTAGAACTCCAGATTCAATAAAATGTTAGGGAAAATACTTGGGTCCATACTGACATGGACTTGTGTGTCCAAACTCCAAACTATCTGTAGATACCTCTACTAGCATGACTAGTTTGCTATCTCACCAAGCATAATTAACACCCTCTTTGGGACACCCACAAGCCATGGTGAGGCCCAACCGCTACTTGCATCTTGTAGCCCTATGTTCAAGCTACGCTACGGTATCCGGAAGTCGCAAATCCGCCGCTGGGAAGCCACCTTTCCAGCCTTGCCAAGTTGCCTCCGCAACTAGGCATTTCTACACTAGAATAGTTGTTTGCTTGTCCCACATCGAAAACCATGTAAAGGAGATGGCTTCCTTCACCTATAAAAGGAATGCCTCCTCCCACTTAAACCTAATCCAATTCATTCCACAACCATCCCATTGCATCTCTTGTAATCTTGTTAAGCCGCAAGGCTCGACACACTAGTACACATTCAAGTGGACGTAGTCTCCCGCTAAGGCGGGAGGTGAACCACTATACTTCGCTTGTGTCGCTCTCTCTCTCTTTTACTTATCGTTAATTAGATCCCCACGGATCTAAACATTAACACTATCTCTTATTTGCATACATTCGGCGGTCTAAATCTATGATGTAACCATTCAAAACTCATTTAATTGTATCAAGCAAAACAAATGGACAGTTGGTCATGTTAACTTTCACCAAACTGTTTATTTATTTGATGCAATTGAAATTTTGCAGAGATAATTTTTTAAGGTTAATTTAATTTTTGTATGATTAGATCATATATTTAGATTGTCGAATATAAACATATAAGAGGCGAGTTTGCACAAACAAGTCTATAGTAAGCATTAGACCTAAGTTTTTTCCTCAAGTATTAACCATTTATGTATGGATGGGTGAATACACACCATAGATTTTCCATGTATAATTATGTTATAAAATATATAATCATAGTTAGTTAAAATGCATATTATACGCGTATACAACTTAAGTATGCATATATTTGAAAAAAAAACTTCAGTACCGCGTATTGTAATTATAGACTTAGTTTTATTTGCGTAATATTGAGTTCAACATTTTTATACAGGTTTTATACGTTGTCCGTTTTATACAAAATTAGAATACAAAAAGTTGAATTTTGTTTTTTTTTTAAATAAACTGAAAACCTAAAAGCCATAGTTGGTTAAAACGAGTATCATACGCGTACAAAACTTCAATACCTGTATATTTGAAAAAGAAAAAAAAAACTTTAATATAGTTTATTGTAATTCAGGTGCCTGATTGCATTATACTTGGGTGTCATATCCTTTTCTTTATGTTTTGTCACATTTCAGAAATGAAATAAAGTAAAAGAAAGACTTGAAAGTATTAGTTATTTTATATATTCGCATTTTTGAACTCATTTTTGTTTTAGGATATGAGATAATTGAGAGAGATTGATGAGAGACTTGTATGTATTCCACTATTGATAATAGGAGCCCTATATATAGGGATTGCAAAGTACATATTCTAATTATACAAGGAAAACTATTCCGAATAGGACTAGGAATTCTAGAACCTTCTCTCCTATTACAATCATAGAACTAATCCTAGTTTGATAAGGCACACAAATATCAATATCCTTCAACACTCCCCCTTGTGCCGCTCAAACTTGGTGGTGACGCTTCATCCGTTTCCTCGTTAAAAACCTTGCTCGAGTGAAAAACTCTGTGGGACAAGAACAAGCTCGTGGAGGAGAAAAAGAGTACAACACATCCTTCACTCTTCAAGATCGAACATGTAGACATCATGCCCCCCCCTGATGTCGACATCTCCCCCTGATTGCTACAATCATGGGAGTTCGGATAACTTTCTCAATCTGATACTCTTTACATGTTTCTCGAAAGTGGATTTAGGAAACGACTTAGTAAATAAGTCCGCTACATTATCCTCTAATCGGATTTGAGTCACTTCAATCTTTAGAAGTGTATGTTATTGCTGATAATGAAAGAACTTAAGCGATATATGCTTGGTGTTATTGCCTTTGATGAAACCTAACTTCATTTGTTTGATATAAGCTGCATTTTCCTTATATATGCATGTAGGTTTATCTGTGGTAGACTTCAAACCACAAATTCCTTAAATATGTCTAATTACAAACCTTAGCCATATGCATTCACGCACGGCTTCATGTAGAGCAATAATCTGTGCATGATTAGAGGAAGTAGCGACAAATGTCTGCTTTGTAGACCTCCAAGATATTGCAGTGCTTCCCATGGTAAAGACATAACCTGTTTGGGAGCGACATTTGTGAGGGTCAGAGAAATACCCTGCATCAGCAAAACTCATCAAAACATCACCATCATTTTGACGGAGGGGAGAAGGGTGACGCCGACCACTCTTGGTGGTGCCGGCGCCGGCCATCTTGCCGGTCACGGCGGTGGGGACGGCGGCATTATGCCTAACGGGGTCCGATCCCATTCTTCCGTCATTCATTTTCTCTCTGTAGGGATAAAACAAGCTCATATCTATCATACTCTTTAGGTATCAAAAGATTGTCTTTACACCATTTTAATGGCATCGCATTGGCGCAGGGCTACATCTAACCAATAAGTTCGTAACAAATGAGGTGTCCGGTCTTGTATTGTGTTAAGTACAATAATGCGCCTATTGCATTTAGGTAAGGCACTTCTGCCAATTAACACGTCTTCGTCATCATCCCTGGGATGAAATGTATCCCTTTTAGGGTCAAGACTACGGACGACCATGGGAGTGCATCTTGACTTTATCAAAATGCCAATGCATTCATTGACACGGTATACAAGTTCTAAATCTAGACAAAACCGTGTTCTCCCAAGGTCCTTCATCTCAAACTCGGATTTCAGGTGTTCAGCGGTTTCCCTTAACTCTCAAAGGTTCAAATTATGTTCATCAACATAAACCGCGACAATTGCAAATCCGGAACTTATCATGGAAACGTGTGGGCATAGTTCATCATATCCCTTCCCAATCAAGTAGTCACTTTGGTGAGCGTTTCAACCTCATTGCAAACGCGCTCCGTGGTCTAGAGCCACTTGATTTAGGTAAATGAAGTCCATAAGAACCTTCATTATATTCCGTATCTAGATCCCCATAAAGATACGTAATGACCACATTCGTAAGTTGCATATTCAGTTATTTGAAAACTACCAAACTGACAAGTTAGTGGAGTGCAATGATATCCATTACTAGAAAATATGTCTTCTCGTAGTCAATTCCAGGGCGTTTTGTGAGAAGCCTTGCGCCATAAGGCGAGATTACCATATCTTTTTCTCATCACTGATAGGAGCATAAATGCGACGAATATAGTGTGAAATCCCTTACACTTTTCTTAGTTATTTCCTTTAAAAAGTCAGTTTTAACTTTGTTTTCTTTTTAGGTAGTTCGTGGAGTGATTCAAGAGAAATAAGAGCTGAAAGGGAGCAACGAAGCCATGAAACATGAAGTACTGATGCAGAGGACCAAGTTTGATCAACCATTTGGCCGGAAATTACAAGGGAAGTCCACGGAAATCGTTGTGCAAAACAGTTGCTGCAAACCAGAAAACTGCAGTTTCAGAATCAGCTTTCTGGGAACGGTTTTGAGGAGTAATTATTGCATTCTTCCAGCTATAACTTTGCATAAAGGGCCAGCTAACCTTAAATACATGATGTTATACTTGAACTAGAGCTAAAGAACTGGTCAGAAACGTCAACGAGGCAGCAGGAAACCAAGCACAAACTAGGCTTCCCGATAAGGCAGAAACTGTCAGCTTTTCACGAAGCTTTTTGGGAGATCTTTTCCGGCGATTTTCTTGGAGTTTTTCGAGAAGGTTATTGATCATTCTAGATTATATGATGTCATAGAACACGTGGGAGTCAAGAACCATCCAGAAACTTGTCAAGATGAAGTCGTTCCTTGTCCAAGAAGGAAGCTTCAGAGTCAGAAATTGAATCCTAGTCAAAACAGGACGGTTTTGCAGAATTCTTCTTTGGACGGATTTCCAGGGCATTTTTGGAAGGTCATTGCTGCTGAAAATATGAAGGAGAGTCCTAGAATGATTCATCAAGAATTTGGGAAGATTATTAAGCCTTGAAAATCATTTAATTGTGCACCAATCAGAGTAATCCTCAAGCAACTAGGGGAGGCTTTCAAAGCAGAATTGGAAAAGGAAACTTGGGTTGTGTATTCCACATATATAGAGGCTCTGAACACGTTGAAAATAACCATCCTACAGCGCCATCTTCTGCTCCCAAACCCTAGCACACAAGTCTCAAAAATTCCCAAGTCTTCAAGAAGAAAAACCGTGCAATTCATCTTCCACCTTCCATCAAGCTTCTGCCGTGACCTATCTTGAAGGAGTGCTTGCATCTAAGGCTGCCTAAAAGTGAATTCGTGGCTCTCATACTCTCCCTTTTACGGTTTTTATCATCTTGTAATCTAATACTCATGCTTTTATTTGTTGAATTTAAGACGATGTGTGGCTAGTTAATTTTTGTTAGGGGCAAGGTTTGAAGCCCCAATTATGTAGAACATATGTTTGTTTAAATTTAGTTTCTTGATCTTTGGTGTGGATTGGTTGTTTATCTCTGATTGATTGAAAACTTTTGCATGTGTATGTTTTATGGTCGCGAACATAGGATTTATGCATGTAATTGGAGCTAGGTTTAGAAAATAATTCACCTAATCGTCTTGTTTTCTAATCCACAAGTATGCAAGGCTTTGGACAAAAGCTGATGTCTTAAACAATTGGAAGAGCATGCTAGGTAGGCGTTCCACACTAGACTGCAACTCTATAATCAATCGTTTCCATGAGATCTTAATGCTTCAAATATGTTGACACTATATGTGTTGTTGATAGGATAGCGTTCTATACCTTGATTGCATGTTTGATAGGCTTAGCTATTGTGCGTTCACGTAGACTAAGTATTTAGGGAAACATTAATAAGGGACATGATCTGCTCCGACTTGTTTCTTGGTTGATTTCTGTTCACACCTTAGTAATTGAAACTAGGTTAACTTAACATTGTTCGAAAGTAATTGGTGGTGGATTTCCGAGTCTCTAACATATTCTCCATCTTATTTTCTAAAAACCTAAAATCAAAATTGTTTTTCTTTTATATTATCTTTTATTTTCGTTAAAAACCAAAAACCCCAAAATATTGTTCTTGTTTAGGATTGCAGAGCCCCTTTCTATCCCCTTCTGTTTCCTGCCATATTTTTCTCTCTTTTCTAGTATTTGACGTTTTTGTTTTGTTTAGTTTCAGATTTTATTTGTTTGATTTTTGTTTTAGTTAGTTTAAATTAGTTTGTTTTTATTTTGTGTGAATAATTTGTTACCCTCAATCCCCGGCTTGAACGATCCCTGCTTACTCTATATTGCTAACGACTACATCTTGCAGGGTTAAGTTGAGCGCTTGTTTTTAGCGTATCAATTTTTGGCGCCGTTGCCGGGGATTGAAAAATACTTATTTTTCACATTGTTTGGTTTTATTTTATTTTATTTTATTTTATTTTATTTTATTATTATTTTTTGTATATATTACTAACTTCAACTTTTGTTTTGTTTTTCAATGTGGCATCAATCTTACGAGGTGTGTTCCATATGCTCAAGGGTTGGTCATTCAATGGAGACATGTCCAAACATCCAATATGAAGGATACTATGATCAAAATACCATGCTTGGAGGATTTCATGACAACCAAGGGCATTGGAATAATTATTATTCACCTTCATACAATCCGGCATGGGATAATCCTCCTTACTCTTCGTGGAATGACGATCCAGACGTGCAACAAGGATCTTTCAATGAGTTCGAAGATTCTCCATATTCATACCATGACTATTGGCCACAAGCCCCACCTCCTCAAAACTCAGGTATGTCTAATAATGTTGATGAGATTATTAAGGAACTAAATGCTACTACTCAAGCTTTGATTCAGGGACAACAAGCTTCAGATGCTTCTTTTCAAGCTTGGATTCAGGAAAAGCAAGCTCTTGATGATGATTTGGCAGAAAAACTAAAGCGTTTGGAGAACTTAATATCTCAGGAGCACCCTTCTAAACCGATGGCAACTTTAGGGGAGCTCCCAACAACTACGGCTTTGTATCAACCTCATGATGCAGTCCATGATTCAACATTTGATGAGGATGAAGTAATGGATTTGGAGGAGTCATATAAAGAGCAACTCAATGTTGAGACTTGTGAGGACTATGAACAATGCTACATAACCGAGCTTGAAAAGTGGGAAATGGAAGATCCCTTTGATGATGAGGAATCCTGTCATGAAGAAAGTAAGGATGAGCTTCATGCAAACATGTCCCAAGTGCCTGAAATAATCATGGTATCACATGAAGATCCAAAAGGTTATGAGACCACGAGGGAGGATTGCTTAAAAGAGGAGTCCATCAAAGCTCCTACATTTGAGCCTTTATTTCTAGCACATGGAAGACCATCTGATCCTTCAACGCCTCATTCAAGCTCTACACATGTTCTCCCCATCCAAGCAAAGTTTGAGTTTGTTGATCATGTGGAGATGGTGATAAGTGAATATCTCAAATCAGATAAGGAGATCATTCTAGCTGTGATTGTTGAACTTAAGAAAAGAAGGAGACAATGGAAGAAGAGAAAGAAAAAGAGAAGCATCAAATCCTATCTTTCCATTGCTCCCAAGTTACCTAAGTTGCTAGCAAGGGCCCATGAAACATCTTTGAAGAAGCTTAAGCATCTGATCGAACCGCGGCCTAAACCTCCTGATTACTCATGATGAAGAGCTGCTATGTCAGGCTGAAAGACGTTAAATTCAAGCGCTTCTTGGGAGGCAACCCAAAGGATGTTTTCTTTGCTTTCTTTGTTTTCTATTTAGTTCCTTTTTATGTTTTTAGTTTGTGTGCAGGTCATAAGGTTGTAGAGAAGTGTGAAAAGTGTCACTTTTGTAAAAACAGAGTTCAGACGTGCAAATCAGTCTACTTTGGATGACCGCCGTTTTTAGCTCCGATGGAACCAGAGACTGTACTATATATGAATCAAAAGGTCTTTGAGTCTAGTTTCTGTAGGTTTTTACAGAACTGGATTCGGAGTTCATATGCGTTCCCAGTTCCAGTTTGAATGCAGCAAGGTCAGCTCAGGAAAACAGAAAACTGTGCAGTTGTGTCACAGAAAAGGAAAAACTGGGAATATTTCCGTGGTCCAAATGAGGAGTTCTTTACATGTAATCCAAGCTCTATCTGTGTACTACGTTCAGGCTCAAAAATCGCTTCCATTGGACCAGGGATGCTCCCTGTATACAGGTTTGAATGGGTAAAGGTCACTCTGTCAGATTTTCTGTTCGTTTTCCTGCTCTTTCTCTAACTTCACAGGGCTATAACTTTCAACCCACTTGGAGTTAGAAGGTGTTCCACATATACACAGAAAGCTGGAAACGTCAACTTTCACTTCCAAGTGGTCTATCAGTCATCTGACGCTGCATCGAAAAGTTATGGGATCTGGAACATGGGCTGCCGAGACAAAACTTGTGGGTTCTGGAGATGCAACAAGATGATTTCTTTCCTCTTTGGCCTCACTTACTTCTTCCTTGGAGTCAATTTAGCCTGGAGCTTACGTTAGGAAGTCAAGTCCTTCTGGTCTTGAGGTTGGGGTCTTGGTTGTCATCTCCAAAGGTCTACAAGGGGGAGATTTTCTCTACACTTTTTCATTTTTCTTCCTTTGCATCTTGTGATTTCCTTTCTTGACACTTCGATTATGCATTGTTTGATTTAATTTTCCATACATTGAGGGCAATGTATGATTCAAGTGTGGGGGAATTAAGGGAATTTGTCAAATTTGAGTCTTATAAAAAAAAAAAAAATAGCGTTAGTTATTTTCTTTCTTTTGGAGTTTTTAGTTCTTGTTTTCAGTTTTTGTTTTGTTGTTCGAGTCTTAGGTTGCCTCTCAACTGTCTAGGATGAACTTAATCTCTGAAATTATGGATAAAAGAGGATCACAATATTGAGATGATGTTAAAATAATTCTTTGGTTAATTACGATATATGTAAAGCATATGATTGTGTAGTAGATGTGGTTTTTATTGACCTTGGTACAGAATTATGAGCATGTTGATGATGAGTTTTGATTCATAATAACCCTTGTGAGAATTTGAGCTTATTTGCTATTCTTTGTGAGTGTTTATTGAAAAATTATACTCCTATTTTCTTGGCGATGCTTAGTGATCTCATTATCTTTCTCTTTGATTGACTGCTTGCCACAGATTAAGTTTAACGGACTCTAGAGATTACTAGAACTTGCTCTTGTACTGGTCGAAACTTTTATCAATACATGTCCCTGATTCTGGAAAGGATAAAGGCACCTAGGAACTTCCACCAAAGCCAAAAATAGCCTGTACACCCATTTGTGTACACAAGATGAGCCTACATTTAAACCTTTTTCTTTCATCACCCCCAATATTCCTAACCCTTAAACCTTAGTATAGTTATATCCCTACCCTTTGTTCTAAGGATTTAGTGGAGCTAATTCATGAGACAGACAAGATTTTGAAGGCACTACAAAAGAGATGATGAGAAAGAATAAGTGTGGGGGAAAGACTTGTCCATAAAAAAAATAATTATGTATGCCGAAAAGAAAAGAAAAAAAAAAAAGAGAAAGAAAAAAAGTGTGTACGGCAAGAAAAAAAAAGTGTAAGTATTTGTGGATTTTAGTCCCCTCATTGTGGATAAGGAGTTTGTTTTGAAGTGAAGGCCTAAGTACGATGAATTTGGTCTTTGTCCTATTTCACAAGTGTTCGAAGAAAGGTTAGAATGAAGCAAGAGCCCTACACAATGACATCCAGCCCTTAATAAAGACACACAAGAAGTTCAACGTTGCAAGATGCCTTGGTGACTAAAGGAAGACGTCTCAATGCTTCAATGAAAGCTCCGCTAGGTTTTTAGAATACTTTGTGATTTTCCCTTACCCTTTCGTTTCTTAAACCCCTAAACCTTGGCCTCATTACAACCTTGAAGTAAGACCTCTTTGATCCTTAAGATGGGCAGCCTTTGATCTGTGGAGATTGGCTACAAGAGTTGAGCATATGGTTCGGTCCGTTCGGCAAGTAGTTGGTATCTTTCATGAGATCGAAAAAGAAAAAAAATATATATATATAAATTTCGACATAGCCTTTCCTTCTTTATATATGTGAGCTTTTAGTTTGTCGAAAATATTATCATCTCTCACATATATTTGAGTGAAAAAGCTTTTAAGCATTAACCTTGATATGAGAGAAGAAAGAGTGGTAAATCCCGTGAGGTTTGAATCATACTTATTGGAAACATGCTGAGCTCCACCCATCACCATTGTCACATCCGTGTCTTACATGTTTATATGTGGAATATATGTTTTAATTAACTCTCGAATTACTTATGGTTGAATCTTGGTTGCGTGCTAATCTTGATGCTATGAAAGTAAGAGATTTCTGAGACAACAATGTTGAAGGCATAATTTGTTTTGCGTCTTTTGAGTCCTCGTTTTATTTTCTTTGTTTTGATTTTGCTAAGGGACTAGCAAAAGCTAAGTGTGGGGGAATTTGATAGGAGCATAAATGCGACGAATATAGTGTGAAATCCCTTACACTTTTCTTAGTTATTTCCTTTAAAAAGTCAGTTTTAACTTTGTTTTCTTTTTAGGTAGTTCGTGGAGTGATTCAAGAGAAATAAGAGCTGAAAGGGAGCAACGAAGCCATGAAACATGAAGTACTGATGCAGAGGACCAAGTTTGATCAACCATTTGGCCGGAAATTACAAGGGAAGTCCACGGAAATCGTTGTGCAAAACAGTTGCTGCAAACCAGAAAACTGCAGTTTCAGAATCAGCTTTCTGGGAACGGTTTTGAGGAGTAATTATTGCATTCTTCCAGCTGTAACTTTGCATAAAGGGCCAGCTAACCTTAAATACATGATGTTATACTTGAACTAGAGCTAAAGAACTGGTCAGAAACGTCAACGAGGCAGCAGGAAACCAAGCACAAACTAGGCTTCCCGATAAGGCAGAAACTGTCAGCTTTTCACGAAGCTTTTTGGGAGATCTTTTCCGGCGATTTTCTTGGAGTTTTTCGAGAAGGTTATTGATCATTCTAGATTATATGATGTCATAGAACACGTGGGAGTCAAGAACCATCCAGAAACTTGTCAAGATGAAGTCGTTCCTTGTCCAAGAAGGAAGCTTCAGAGTCAGAAATTGAATCCTAGTCAAAACAGGACGGTTTTGCAGAATTCTTCTTTGGACGGATTTCCAGGGCATTTTTGGAAGGTCATTGCTGCTGAAAATATGAAGGAGAGTCCTAGAATGATTCATCAAGAATTTGGGAAGATTATTAAGCCTTGAAAATCATTTAATTGTGCACCAATCAGAGTAATCCTCAAGCAACTAGGGGAGGCTTTCAAAGCAGAATTGGAAAAGGAAACTTGGGTTGTGTATTCCACATATATAGAGGCTCTGAACACGTTGAAAATAACCATCCTACAGCGCCATCTTCTGCTCCCAAACCCTAGCACACAAGTCTCAAAAATTCCCAAGTCTTCAAGAAGAAAAACCGTGCAATTCATCTTCCACCTTCCATCAAGCTTCTGCCGTGACCTATCTTGAAGGAGTGCTTGCATCTAAGGCTGCCTAAAAGTGAATTCGTGGCTCTCATACTCTCCCTTTTACGGTTTTTATCATCTTGTAATCTAATACTCATGCTTTTATTTGTTGAATTTAAGACGATGTGTGGCTAGTTAATTTTTGTTAGGGGCAAGGTTTGAAGCCCCAATTATGTAGAACATATGTTTGTTTAAATTTAGTTTCTTGATCTTTGGTGTGGATTGGTTGTTTATCTCTGATTGATTGAAAACTTTTGCATGTGTATGTTTTATGGTCGCGAACATAGGATTTATGCATGTAATTGGAGCTAGGTTTAGAAAATAATTCACCTAATCGTCTTGTTTTCTAATCCACAAGTATGCAAGGCTTTGGACAAAAGCTGATGTCTTAAACAATTGGAAGAGCATGCTAGGTAGGCGTTCCACACTAGACTGCAACTCTATAATCAATCGTTTCCATGAGATCTTAATGCTTCAAATATGTTGACACTATATGTGTTGTTGATAGGATAGCGTTCTATACCTTGATTGCATGTTTGATAGGCTTAGCTATTGTGCGTTCACGTAGACTAAGTATTTAGGGAAACATTAATAAGGGACATGATCTGCTCCGACTTGTTTCTTGGTTGATTTCTGTTCACACCTTAGTAATTGAAACTAGGTTAACTTAACATTGTTCGAAAGTAATTGGTGGTGGATTTCCGAGTCTCTAACATATTCTCCATCTTATTTTCTAAAAACCTAAAATCAAAATTGTTTTTCTTTTATATTATCTTTTATTTTCGTTAAAAACCAAAAACCCCAAAATATTGTTCTTGTTTAGGATTGCAGAGCCCCTTTCTATCCCCTTCTGTTTCCTGCCATATTTTTCTCTCTTTTCTAGTATTTGACGTTTTTGTTTTGTTTAGTTTCAGATTTTATTTGTTTGATTTTTGTTTTAGTTAGTTTAAATTAGTTTGTTTTTATTTTGTGTGAATAATTTGTTACCCTCAATCCCCGGCTTGAACGATCCCTGCTTACTCTATATTGCTAACGACTACATCTTGCAGGGTTAAGTTGAGCGCTTGTTTTTAGCGTATCAATTTTTGGCGCCGTTGCCGGGGATTGAAAAATACTTATTTTTCACATTGTTTGGTTTTATTTTATTTTATTTTATTTTATTTTATTTTATTATTATTTTTTGTATATATTACTAACTTCAACTTTTGTTTTGTTTTTCAATGTGGCATCAATCTTACGAGGTGTGTTCCATATGCTCAAGGGTTGGTCATTCAATGGAGACATGTCCAAACATCCAATATGAAGGATACTATGATCAAAATACCATGCTTGGAGGATTTCATGACAACCAAGGGCATTGGAATAATTATTATTCACCTTCATACAATCCGGCATGGGATAATCCTCCTTACTCTTCGTGGAATGACGATCCAGACGTGCAACAAGGATCTTTCAATGAGTTCGAAGATTCTCCATATTCATACCATGACTATTGGCCACAAGCCCCACCTCCTCAAAACTCAGGTATGTCTAATAATGTTGATGAGATTATTAAGGAACTAAATGCTACTACTCAAGCTTTGATTCAGGGACAACAAGCTTCAGATGCTTCTTTTCAAGCTTGGATTCAGGAAAAGCAAGCTCTTGATGATGATTTGGCAGAAAAACTAAAGCGTTTGGAGAACTTAATATCTCAGGAGCACCCTTCTAAACCGATGGCAACTTTAGGGGAGCTCCCAACAACTACGGCTTTGTATCAACCTCATGATGCAGTCCATGATTCAACATTTGATGAGGATGAAGTAATGGATTTGGAGGAGTCATATAAAGAGCAACTCAATGTTGAGACTTGTGAGGACTATGAACAATGCTACATAACCGAGCTTGAAAAGTGGGAAATGGAAGATCCCTTTGATGATGAGGAATCCTGTCATGAAGAAAGTAAGGATGAGCTTCATGCAAACATGTCCCAAGTGCCTGAAATAATCATGGTATCACATGAAGATCCAAAAGGTTATGAGACCACGAGGGAGGATTGCTTAAAAGAGGAGTCCATCAAAGCTCCTACATTTGAGCCTTTATTTCTAGCACATGGAAGACCATCTGATCCTTCAACGCCTCATTCAAGCTCTACACATGTTCTCCCCATCCAAGCAAAGTTTGAGTTTGTTGATCATGTGGAGATGGTGATAAGTGAATATCTCAAATCAGATAAGGAGATCATTCTAGCTGTGATTGTTGAACTTAAGAAAAGAAGGAGACAATGGAAGAAGAGAAAGAAAAAGAGAAGCATCAAATCCTATCTTTCCATTGCTCCCAAGTTACCTAAGTTGCTAGCAAGGGCCCATGAAACATCTTTGAAGAAGCTTAAGCATCTGATCGAACCGCGGCCTAAACCTCCTGATTACTCATGATGAAGAGCTGCTATGTCAGGCTGAAAGACGTTAAATTCAAGCGCTTCTTGGGAGGCAACTCAAAGGATGTTTTCTTTGCTTTCTTTGTTTTCTATTTAGTTCCTTTTTATGTTTTTAGTTTGTGTGCAGGTCATAAGGTTGTAGAGAAGTGTGAAAAGTGTCACTTTTGTAAAAACAGAGTTCAGACGTGCAAATCAGTCTACTTTGGATGACCGCCGTTTTTAGCTCCGATGGAACCAGAGACTGTACTATATATGAATCAAAAGGTCTTTGAGTCTAGTTTCTGTAGGTTTTTACAGAACTGGATTCGGAGTTCATATGCGTTCCCAGTTCCAGTTTGAATGCAGCAAGGTCAGCTCAGGAAAACAGAAAACTGTGCAGTTGTGTCACAGAAAAGGAAAAACTGGGAATATTTCCGTGGTCCAAATGAGGAGTTCTTTACATGTAATCCAAGCTCTATCTGTGTACTACGTTCAGGCTCAAAAATCGCTTCCATTGGACCAGGGATGCTCCCTGTATACAGGTTTGAATGGGTAAAGGTCACTCTGTCAGATTTTCTGTTCGTTTTCCTGCTCTTTCTCTAACTTCACAGGGCTATAACTTTCAACCCACTTGGAGTTAGAAGGTGTTCCACATATACACAGAAAGCTGGAAACGTCAACTTTCACTTCCAAGTGGTCTATCAGTCATCTGACGCTGCATCGAAAAGTTATGGGATCTGGAACATGGGCTGCCGAGACAAAACTTGTGGGTTCTGGAGATGCAACAAGATGATTTCTTTCCTCTTTGGCCTCACTTACTTCTTCCTTGGAGTCAATTTAGCCTGGAGCTTACGTTAGGAAGTCAAGTCCTTCTGGTCTTGAGGTTGGGGTCTTGGTTGTCATCTCCAAAGGTCTACAAGGGGGAGATTTTCTCTACACTTTTTCATTTTTCTTCCTTTGCATCTTGTGATTTCCTTTCTTGACACTTCGATTATGCATTGTTTGATTTAATTTTCCATACATTGAGGGCAATGTATGATTCAAGTGTGGGGGAATTAAGGGAATTTGTCAAATTTGAGTCTTATAAAAAAAAAAAAAATAGCGTTAGTTATTTTCTTTCTTTTGGAGTTTTTAGTTCTTGTTTTCAGTTTTTGTTTTGTTGTTCGAGTCTTAGGTTGCCTCTCAACTGTCTAGGATGAACTTAATCTCTGAAATTATGGATAAAAGAGGATCACAATATTGAGATGATGTTAAAATAATTCTTTGGTTAATTACGATATATGTAAAGCATATGATTGTGTAGTAGATGTGGTTTTTATTGACCTTGGTACAGAATTATGAGCATGTTGATGATGAGTTTTGATTCATAATAACCCTTGTGAGAATTTGAGCTTATTTGCTATTCTTTGTGAGTGTTTATTGAAAAATTATACTCCTATTTTCTTGGCGATGCTTAGTGATCTCATTATCTTTCTCTTTGATTGACTGCTTGCCACAGATTAAGTTTAACGGACTCTAGAGATTACTAGAACTTGCTCTTGTACTGGTCGAAACTTTTATCAATACATGTCCCTGATTCTGGAAAGGATAAAGGCACCTAGGAACTTCCACCAAAGCCAAAAATAGCCTGTACACCCATTTGTGTACACAAGATGAGCCTACATTTAAACCTTTTTCTTTCATCACCCCCAATATTCCTAACCCTTAAACCTTAGTATAGTTATATCCCTACCCTTTGTTCTAAGGATTTAGTGGAGCTAATTCATGAGACAGACAAGATTTTGAAGGCACTACAAAAGAGATGATGAGAAAGAATAAGTGTGGGGGAAAGACTTGTCCATAAAAAAAATAATTATGTATGCCGAAAAGAAAAGAAAAAAAAAAAAGAGAAAGAAAAAAAGTGTGTACGGCAAGAAAAAAAAAGTGTAAGTATTTGTGGATTTTAGTCCCCTCATTGTGGATAAGGAGTTTGTTTTGAAGTGAAGGCCTAAGTACGATGAATTTGGTCTTTGTCCTATTTCACAAGTGTTCGAAGAAAGGTTAGAATGAAGCAAGAGCCCTACACAATGACATCCAGCCCTTAATAAAGACACACAAGAAGTTCAACGTTGCAAGATGCCTTGGTGACTAAAGGAAGACGTCTCAATGCTTCAATGAAAGCTCCGCTAGGTTTTTAGAATACTTTGTGATTTTCCCTTACCCTTTCGTTTCTTAAACCCCTAAACCTTGGCCTCATTACAACCTTGAAGTAAGACCTCTTTGATCCTTAAGATGGGCAGCCTTTGATCTGTGGAGATTGGCTACAAGAGTTGAGCATATGGTTCGGTCCGTTCGGCAAGTAGTTGGTATCTTTCATGAGATCGAAAAAGAAAAAAAATATATATATATAAATTTCGACATAGCCTTTCCTTCTTTATATATGTGAGCTTTTAGTTTGTCGAAAATATTATCATCTCTCACATATATTTGAGTGAAAAAGCTTTTAAGCATTAACCTTGATATGAGAGAAGAAAGAGTGGTAAATCCCGTGAGGTTTGAATCATACTTATTGGAAACATGCTGAGCTCCACCCATCACCATTGTCACATCCGTGTCTTACATGTTTATATGTGGAATATATGTTTTAATTAACTCTCGAATTACTTATGGTTGAATCTTGGTTGCGTGCTAATCTTGATGCTATGAAAGTAAGAGATTTCTGAGACAACAATGTTGAAGGCATAATTTGTTTTGCGTCTTTTGAGTCCTCGTTTTATTTTCTTTGTTTTGATTTTGCTAAGGGACTAGCAAAAGCTAAGTGTGGGGGAATTTGATAGGAGCATAAATGCGACGAATATAGTGTGAAATCCCTTACACTTTTCTTAGTTATTTCCTTTAAAAAGTCAGTTTTAACTTTGTTTTCTTTTTAGGTAGTTCGTGGAGTGATTCAAGAGAAATAAGAGCTGAAAGGGAGCAACGAAGCCATGAAACATGAAGTACTGATGCAGAGGACCAAGTTTGATCAACCATTTGGCCGGAAATTACAAGGGAAGTCCACGGAAATCGTTGTGCAAAACAGTTGCTGCAAACCAGAAAACTGCAGTTTCAGAATCAGCTTTCTGGGAACGGTTTTGAGGAGTAATTATTGCATTCTTCCAGCTGTAACTTTGCATAAAGGGCCAGCTAACCTTAAATACATGATGTTATACTTGAACTAGAGCTAAAGAACTGGTCAGAAACGTCAACGAGGCAGCAGGAAACCAAGCACAAACTAGGCTTCCCGATAAGGCAGAAACTGTCAGCTTTTCACGAAGCTTTTTGGGAGATCTTTTCCGGCGATTTTCTTGGAGTTTTTCGAGAAGGTTATTGATCATTCTAGATTATATGATGTCATAGAACACGTGGGAGTCAAGAACCATCCAGAAACTTGTCAAGATGAAGTCGTTCCTTGTCCAAGAAGGAAGCTTCAGAGTCAGAAATTGAATCCTAGTCAAAACAGGACGGTTTTGCAGAATTCTTCTTTGGACGGATTTCCAGGGCATTTTTGGAAGGTCATTGCTGCTGAAAATATGAAGGAGAGTCCTAGAATGATTCATCAAGAATTTGGGAAGATTATTAAGCCTTGAAAATCATTTAATTGTGCACCAATCAGAGTAATCCTCAAGCAACTAGGGGAGGCTTTCAAAGCAGAATTGGAAAAGGAAACTTGGGTTGTGTATTCCACATATATAGAGGCTCTGAACACGTTGAAAATAACCATCCTACAGCGCCATCTTCTGCTCCCAAACCCTAGCACACAAGTCTCAAAAATTCCCAAGTCTTCAAGAAGAAAAACCGTGCAATTCATCTTCCACCTTCCATCAAGCTTCTGCCGTGACCTATCTTGAAGGAGTGCTTGCATCTAAGGCTGCCTAAAAGTGAATTCGTGGCTCTCATACTCTCCCTTTTACGGTTTTTATCATCTTGTAATCTAATACTCATGCTTTTATTTGTTGAATTTAAGACGATGTGTGGCTAGTTAATTTTTGTTAGGGGCAAGGTTTGAAGCCCCAATTATGTAGAACATATGTTTGTTTAAATTTAGTTTCTTGATCTTTGGTGTGGATTGGTTGTTTATCTCTGATTGATTGAAAACTTTTGCATGTGTATGTTTTATGGTCGCGAACATAGGATTTATGCATGTAATTGGAGCTAGGTTTAGAAAATAATTCACCTAATCGTCTTGTTTTCTAATCCACAAGTATGCAAGGCTTTGGACAAAAGCTGATGTCTTAAACAATTGGAAGAGCATGCTAGGTAGGCGTTCCACACTAGACTGCAACTCTATAATCAATCGTTTCCATGAGATCTTAATGCTTCAAATATGTTGACACTATATGTGTTGTTGATAGGATAGCGTTCTATACCTTGATTGCATGTTTGATAGGCTTAGCTATTGTGCGTTCACGTAGACTAAGTATTTAGGGAAACATTAATAAGGGACATGATCTGCTCCGACTTGTTTCTTGGTTGATTTCTGTTCACACCTTAGTAATTGAAACTAGGTTAACTTAACATTGTTCGAAAGTAATTGGTGGTGGATTTCCGAGTCTCTAACATATTCTCCATCTTATTTTCTAAAAACCTAAAATCAAAATTGTTTTTCTTTTATATTATCTTTTATTTTCGTTAAAAACCAAAAACCCCAAAATATTGTTCTTGTTTAGGATTGCAGAGCCCCTTTCTATCCCCTTCTGTTTCCTGCCATATTTTTCTCTCTTTTCTAGTATTTGACGTTTTTGTTTTGTTTAGTTTCAGATTTTATTTGTTTGATTTTTGTTTTAGTTAGTTTAAATTAGTTTGTTTTTATTTTGTGTGAATAATTTGTTACCCTCAATCCCCGGCTTGAACGATCCCTGCTTACTCTATATTGCTAACGACTACATCTTGCAGGGTTAAGTTGAGCGCTTGTTTTTAGCGTATCAATTTTTGGCGCCGTTGCCGGGGATTGAAAAATACTTATTTTTCACATTGTTTGGTTTTATTTTATTTTATTTTATTTTATTTTATTTTATTATTATTTTTTGTATATATTACTAACTTCAACTTTTGTTTTGTTTTTCAATGTGGCATCAATCTTACGAGGTGTGTTCCATATGCTCAAGGGTTGGTCATTCAATGGAGACATGTCCAAACATCCAATATGAAGGATACTATGATCAAAATACCATGCTTGGAGGATTTCATGACAACCAAGGGCATTGGAATAATTATTATTCACCTTCATACAATCCGGCATGGGATAATCCTCCTTACTCTTCGTGGAATGACGATCCAGACGTGCAACAAGGATCTTTCAATGAGTTCGAAGATTCTCCATATTCATACCATGACTATTGGCCACAAGCCCCACCTCCTCAAAACTCAGGTATGTCTAATAATGTTGATGAGATTATTAAGGAACTAAATGCTACTACTCAAGCTTTGATTCAGGGACAACAAGCTTCAGATGCTTCTTTTCAAGCTTGGATTCAGGAAAAGCAAGCTCTTGATGATGATTTGGCAGAAAAACTAAAGCGTTTGGAGAACTTAATATCTCAGGAGCACCCTTCTAAACCGATGGCAACTTTAGGGGAGCTCCCAACAACTACGGCTTTGTATCAACCTCATGATGCAGTCCATGATTCAACATTTGATGAGGATGAAGTAATGGATTTGGAGGAGTCATATAAAGAGCAACTCAATGTTGAGACTTGTGAGGACTATGAACAATGCTACATAACCGAGCTTGAAAAGTGGGAAATGGAAGATCCCTTTGATGATGAGGAATCCTGTCATGAAGAAAGTAAGGATGAGCTTCATGCAAACATGTCCCAAGTGCCTGAAATAATCATGGTATCACATGAAGATCCAAAAGGTTATGAGACCACGAGGGAGGATTGCTTAAAAGAGGAGTCCATCAAAGCTCCTACATTTGAGCCTTTATTTCTAGCACATGGAAGACCATCTGATCCTTCAACGCCTCATTCAAGCTCTACACATGTTCTCCCCATCCAAGCAAAGTTTGAGTTTGTTGATCATGTGGAGATGGTGATAAGTGAATATCTCAAATCAGATAAGGAGATCATTCTAGCTGTGATTGTTGAACTTAAGAAAAGAAGGAGACAATGGAAGAAGAGAAAGAAAAAGAGAAGCATCAAATCCTATCTTTCCATTGCTCCCAAGTTACCTAAGTTGCTAGCAAGGGCCCATGAAACATCTTTGAAGAAGCTTAAGCATCTGATCGAACCGCGGCCTAAACCTCCTGATTACTCATGATGAAGAGCTGCTATGTCAGGCTGAAAGACGTTAAATTCAAGCGCTTCTTGGGAGGCAACCCAAAGGATGTTTTCTTTGCTTTCTTTGTTTTCTATTTAGTTCCTTTTTATGTTTTTAGTTTGTGTGCAGGTCATAAGGTTGTAGAGAAGTGTGAAAAGTGTCACTTTTGTAAAAACAGAGTTCAGACGTGCAAATCAGTCTACTTTGGATGACCGCCGTTTTTAGCTCCGATGGAACCAGAGACTGTACTATATATGAATCAAAAGGTCTTTGAGTCTAGTTTCTGTAGGTTTTTACAGAACTGGATTCGGAGTTCATATGCGTTCCCAGTTCCAGTTTGAATGCAGCAAGGTCAGCTCAGGAAAACAGAAAACTGTGCAGTTGTGTCACAGAAAAGGAAAAACTGGGAATATTTCCGTGGTCCAAATGAGGAGTTCTTTACATGTAATCCAAGCTCTATCTGTGTACTACGTTCAGGCTCAAAAATCGCTTCCATTGGACCAGGGATGCTCCCTGTATACAGGTTTGAATGGGTAAAGGTCACTCTGTCAGATTTTCTGTTCGTTTTCCTGCTCTTTCTCTAACTTCACAGGGCTATAACTTTCAACCCACTTGGAGTTAGAAGGTGTTCCACATATACACAGAAAGCTGGAAACGTCAACTTTCACTTCCAAGTGGTCTATCAGTCATCTGACGCTGCATCGAAAAGTTATGGGATCTGGAACATGGGCTGCCGAGACAAAACTTGTGGGTTCTGGAGATGCAACAAGATGATTTCTTTCCTCTTTGGCCTCACTTACTTCTTCCTTGGAGTCAATTTAGCCTGGAGCTTACGTTAGGAAGTCAAGTCCTTCTGGTCTTGAGGTTGGGGTCTTGGTTGTCATCTCCAAAGGTCTACAAGGGGGAGATTTTCTCTACACTTTTTCATTTTTCTTCCTTTGCATCTTGTGATTTCCTTTCTTGACACTTCGATTATGCATTGTTTGATTTAATTTTCCATACATTGAGGGCAATGTATGATTCAAGTGTGGGGGAATTAAGGGAATTTGTCAAATTTGAGTCTTATAAAAAAAAAAAAAATAGCGTTAGTTATTTTCTTTCTTTTGGAGTTTTTAGTTCTTGTTTTCAGTTTTTGTTTTGTTGTTCGAGTCTTAGGTTGCCTCTCAACTGTCTAGGATGAACTTAATCTCTGAAATTATGGATAAAAGAGGATCACAATATTGAGATGATGTTAAAATAATTCTTTGGTTAATTACGATATATGTAAAGCATATGATTGTGTAGTAGATGTGGTTTTTATTGACCTTGGTACAGAATTATGAGCATGTTGATGATGAGTTTTGATTCATAATAACCCTTGTGAGAATTTGAGCTTATTTGCTATTCTTTGTGAGTGTTTATTGAAAAATTATACTCCTATTTTCTTGGCGATGCTTAGTGATCTCATTATCTTTCTCTTTGATTGACTGCTTGCCACAGATTAAGTTTAACGGACTCTAGAGATTACTAGAACTTGCTCTTGTACTGGTCGAAACTTTTATCAATACATGTCCCTGATTCTGGAAAGGATAAAGGCACCTAGGAACTTCCACCAAAGCCAAAAATAGCCTGTACACCCATTTGTGTACACAAGATGAGCCTACATTTAAACCTTTTTCTTTCATCACCCCCAATATTCCTAACCCTTAAACCTTAGTATAGTTATATCCCTACCCTTTGTTCTAAGGATTTAGTGGAGCTAATTCATGAGACAGACAAGATTTTGAAGGCACTACAAAAGAGATGATGAGAAAGAATAAGTGTGGGGGAAAGACTTGTCCATAAAAAAAATAATTATGTATGCCGAAAAGAAAAGAAAAAAAAAAAAGAGAAAGAAAAAAAGTGTGTACGGCAAGAAAAAAAAAGTGTAAGTATTTGTGGATTTTAGTCCCCTCATTGTGGATAAGGAGTTTGTTTTGAAGTGAAGGCCTAAGTACGATGAATTTGGTCTTTGTCCTATTTCACAAGTGTTCGAAGAAAGGTTAGAATGAAGCAAGAGCCCTACACAATGACATCCAGCCCTTAATAAAGACACACAAGAAGTTCAACGTTGCAAGATGCCTTGGTGACTAAAGGAAGACGTCTCAATGCTTCAATGAAAGCTCCGCTAGGTTTTTAGAATACTTTGTGATTTTCCCTTACCCTTTCGTTTCTTAAACCCCTAAACCTTGGCCTCATTACAACCTTGAAGTAAGACCTCTTTGATCCTTAAGATGGGCAGCCTTTGATCTGTGGAGATTGGCTACAAGAGTTGAGCATATGGTTCGGTCCGTTCGGCAAGTAGTTGGTATCTTTCATGAGATCGAAAAAGAAAAAAAATATATATATATAAATTTCGACATAGCCTTTCCTTCTTTATATATGTGAGCTTTTAGTTTGTCGAAAATATTATCATCTCTCACATATATTTGAGTGAAAAAGCTTTTAAGCATTAACCTTGATATGAGAGAAGAAAGAGTGGTAAATCCCGTGAGGTTTGAATCATACTTATTGGAAACATGCTGAGCTCCACCCATCACCATTGTCACATCCGTGTCTTACATGTTTATATGTGGAATATATGTTTTAATTAACTCTCGAATTACTTATGGTTGAATCTTGGTTGCGTGCTAATCTTGATGCTATGAAAGTAAGAGATTTCTGAGACAACAATGTTGAAGGCATAATTTGTTTTGCGTCTTTTGAGTCCTCGTTTTATTTTCTTTGTTTTGATTTTGCTAAGGGACTAGCAAAAGCTAAGTGTGGGGGAATTTGATAGGAGCATAAATGCGACGAATATAGTGTGAAATCCCTTACACTTTTCTTAGTTATTTCCTTTAAAAAGTCAGTTTTAACTTTGTTTTCTTTTTAGGTAGTTCGTGGAGTGATTCAAGAGAAATAAGAGCTGAAAGGGAGCAACGAAGCCATGAAACATGAAGTACTGATGCAGAGGACCAAGTTTGATCAACCATTTGGCCGGAAATTACAAGGGAAGTCCACGGAAATCGTTGTGCAAAACAGTTGCTGCAAACCAGAAAACTGCAGTTTCAGAATCAGCTTTCTGGGAACGGTTTTGAGGAGTAATTATTGCATTCTTCCAGCTGTAACTTTGCATAAAGGGCCAGCTAACCTTAAATACATGATGTTATACTTGAACTAGAGCTAAAGAACTGGTCAGAAACGTCAACGAGGCAGCAGGAAACCAAGCACAAACTAGGCTTCCCGATAAGGCAGAAACTGTCAGCTTTTCACGAAGCTTTTTGGGAGATCTTTTCCGGCGATTTTCTTGGAGTTTTTCGAGAAGGTTATTGATCATTCTAGATTATATGATGTCATAGAACACGTGGGAGTCAAGAACCATCCAGAAACTTGTCAAGATGAAGTCGTTCCTTGTCCAAGAAGGAAGCTTCAGAGTCAGAAATTGAATCCTAGTCAAAACAGGACGGTTTTGCAGAATTCTTCTTTGGACGGATTTCCAGGGCATTTTTGGAAGGTCATTGCTGCTGAAAATATGAAGGAGAGTCCTAGAATGATTCATCAAGAATTTGGGAAGATTATTAAGCCTTGAAAATCATTTAATTGTGCACCAATCAGAGTAATCCTCAAGCAACTAGGGGAGGCTTTCAAAGCAGAATTGGAAAAGGAAACTTGGGTTGTGTATTCCACATATATAGAGGCTCTGAACACGTTGAAAATAACCATCCTACAGCGCCATCTTCTGCTCCCAAACCCTAGCACACAAGTCTCAAAAATTCCCAAGTCTTCAAGAAGAAAAACCGTGCAATTCATCTTCCACCTTCCATCAAGCTTCTGCCGTGACCTATCTTGAAGGAGTGCTTGCATCTAAGGCTGCCTAAAAGTGAATTCGTGGCTCTCATACTCTCCCTTTTACGGTTTTTATCATCTTGTAATCTAATACTCATGCTTTTATTTGTTGAATTTAAGACGATGTGTGGCTAGTTAATTTTTGTTAGGGGCAAGGTTTGAAGCCCCAATTATGTAGAACATATGTTTGTTTAAATTTAGTTTCTTGATCTTTGGTGTGGATTGGTTGTTTATCTCTGATTGATTGAAAACTTTTGCATGTGTATGTTTTATGGTCGCGAACATAGGATTTATGCATGTAATTGGAGCTAGGTTTAGAAAATAATTCACCTAATCGTCTTGTTTTCTAATCCACAAGTATGCAAGGCTTTGGACAAAAGCTGATGTCTTAAACAATTGGAAGAGCATGCTAGGTAGGCGTTCCACACTAGACTGCAACTCTATAATCAATCGTTTCCATGAGATCTTAATGCTTCAAATATGTTGACACTATATGTGTTGTTGATAGGATAGCGTTCTATACCTTGATTGCATGTTTGATAGGCTTAGCTATTGTGCGTTCACGTAGACTAAGTATTTAGGGAAACATTAATAAGGGACATGATCTGCTCCGACTTGTTTCTTGGTTGATTTCTGTTCACACCTTAGTAATTGAAACTAGGTTAACTTAACATTGTTCGAAAGTAATTGGTGGTGGATTTCCGAGTCTCTAACATATTCTCCATCTTATTTTCTAAAAACCTAAAATCAAAATTGTTTTTCTTTTATATTATCTTTTATTTTCGTTAAAAACCAAAAACCCCAAAATATTGTTCTTGTTTAGGATTGCAGAGCCCCTTTCTATCCCCTTCTGTTTCCTGCCATATTTTTCTCTCTTTTCTAGTATTTGACGTTTTTGTTTTGTTTAGTTTCAGATTTTATTTGTTTGATTTTTGTTTTAGTTAGTTTAAATTAGTTTGTTTTTATTTTGTGTGAATAATTTGTTACCCTCAATCCCCGGCTTGAACGATCCCTGCTTACTCTATATTGCTAACGACTACATCTTGCAGGGTTAAGTTGAGCGCTTGTTTTTAGCGTATCAATCACGCTATCTGACGAAAACCTATTAATGTCAACAGGTTTTATGTTAGGAGGAGTTGGCATCTCAGGCCCGAAATCCTTCCTCTTCGTTAGTGAATCCATTTTAACATGGATCGCATCTTTCCATTTAGGCCAATTTTCTCTACGTTGGCATTCTTCAACGGAGTAAGGTCCGATGTCATTGATCTCAATAATCCCACGTCCTCATGTACACTAGTGTAGTTTGTAGAGATCTCTATATTCTCAGGAATTGGATCTAACATTGAGGCTTCCCCCAACAATGTCTCTTGGACATAACCACAATCCAGAATATTTTCATGAGAAGGATTTTGAATATCAATGATTAATGGATCAAGTTGTGCCAAACTCGCTCTCTTCCTAGGGCGAGAATCCATCGAACCTATGGGTCTCCTACGCTCTCTAATGGAACCCATGGCCTATGAAGCCATTATGCCACCTTGTGGCATCACCATACCACCATCCATGGTGGTGGTACCATACCCATCTCCTCTGAGTGGCACCATGTCCTCTTGTGGGGACATCAATCCTTGCAGGCATGTTTGCATCAGGTATATGTGATCTCGTCACTTTTAGGGGATCAAGATGAGACATAGTGGGGACAGATCATGACAATTCCTGTCATTCCTGTTGAACGTTGACGTTCTAATCTCCCCCTAACGACGGGAAGACTGTCTCATCAAAGTGACAATCCGCAAATCTAGCGGTAAAGAGATCGCCTGTCAGGTGTTCTACATAGCGGACTTATAATTGGAGATTTATATCCAACACAAATATGCATTCGTTGCAATGGCCCATTTTGATGCGCTGTGGCGGCGCGATTGGTACATAAACCGCACACTCAAATATGCATAAATACGAGATATTAGACTCGCACCCAATCACTAGCTGTAATGCAAATAAAGGTTGAGTGGCTATGGGTCGTAGACGAATTAGCATAGCTGCATGCGATATTGCATAACCCCAAGCAGAAATATTGGTGCGCATTACCAATGTCCGGGCTACCATCGTAGTCGTTTAATGGTGGCTTTTCCGCGAGACCATTGGGGTGTGTACATGGGAATATGATGCCTAATATCAATTCCCAATGATATATATGCAATAGTCATTAAAAAATTTCGATGTAAACTCTCTAGCATTATCAAGTCAAATTGACTGAATGGGATGATCCGGGTAGTGAGCCCGTAGCCATATGATCTGGGCCAGGAGTTTATCATAAGCAGCATTACAAGTGGACGATAGCGCGACACGTGACCAGCATGTCCGCACATCAACCAACACCATAAAACATCTAAGCAGTCCGTAAGTTGGTTGAATCGATCCACATAATCCCCTTGGATTCTATGTAAGAATGGAATTATTTCTTTAGTGTCCTTTGCATAGGATGGTCTCAATCCTAAAAAACAGGCTTTACAGAATGAAAGATTGGCCTTATAATCAACCAATGAAGGTTTTGGTTGAGCCACAATGTCACAATTGAGTTTGAGAAGTAGAGAGAGGAGCCAAGTCTCCATACATGGCGTCAAAGCCATGATTTTTCCCGGGGGAATCACGGTGCCGGCGTTGGCTGGCCGGGTGTATGGCAGCGGCGCACCAAGGCGCGGCGGCGGTGCAATGCTCTCTTTGAATCGACTTTTGATTCTTACTTCTCTTCGTTCTGAAGGAGGGATGTCCGAGTGAAGTCTTTAGTATTACGGATCATCATGACTTGGGTGTCCCAAACAGTCATGCCAAAGCCTATATGTGTCAGTGTCCCAAAGGTCATCTCTTATAATGTCATTGAACTTATTTACTTGAATAGTGGTTACATATAACCTACTAGAGCGATACATAAGCTTCTCTAATACTCGTTTTCGTCCGTAGTCATTAGAGGTAATGCAAATGAACTTATGTCCATTCTTACTATGTGTCTCCACATATAAACCATTGGCTCTTATATCTTTAGAATAATAAAGTTCGAATTAAAGAATCGACATTTTATTAATAATAATAGCCAATGATTACATCAAAATTTCTAGACCAAAATCTAATCCAAAATAAAAATCAAATTTAGACAAATTGTATGTAATACCCCGAAAAATCCAAATTAAATTCCGTCGTTTTTTAGAAATGATTTCACGATAGTGGGAGCGAGTACGAGGCTTGGAGAAGTGGTGGAATTAGTTTGAACGATTTTATTTCGAAATCGTACGTATTTAGGAGCGTCTCAAAAATTGACTTTTTATACGTATGGAATTTCGGAAAACTTCCTTCATGAAAGTTGTAGAGCTCGTTGATACGATCTCGTGCATATGTGGAACGTAATATTCGGAGTTCGTATGATTAAGTTATGAATATTTGAAAATTGGGAATTTTCTATAAATAGGAAAAATATCTGATTTTTTTCATTAAGGACGAAAAAAATCTGATTTTTTGCGGAATAGTCCCCCCCTCTCTCTCTCTCTCTCTCGCGCAAAACCCTCCCACCCTTGCCGACCCGCCGCCCGACCCGACGCCAGCGGCGCCGTCGCTCGTCCTCCGGCCACGACCCGGCCCTCCCCGAGGTCGCCTCGAGCCGTCCAGCCGCTCCCTGCCACCGCCTTGCCCCGCCGCTGCCCCCAGATGGAGATCGAAGACACCCCAGCCATGCAAACCCGACCCGGCCGGAAATCCCCGATTCCGGCGTTGCATGGGCCGATCGTTCCCATTTTCGTGATCTCCTCTTCCCCCTGATCATCCCCATGTAAGCCTTTCATCACGATTTTGTGTATAGAACGCTAGATCATGGTTTGACTTTTTCGACGTCCCTGATTTAATCTGAAATCTGATCGGACGCACAGGATTAATCCGACTTCCAAGCTTGATCTAGGACGATCTAGGCCAAACCAGACTTAGCTCCAGGTATGGAAGTCGATCACCCTTTCATTTTGAACCAGTTTGTAGTTGGTCACTTTGCCATCTGAGGTGGTTGACCGGCGTTGACCGCCGCGTTGACCGCCCGCTGACCACCGCTTGTGGCAGCGCATTCGACCATATTTTGAATTTTTATTATCTAGGCTATGTTCTACGCATCCATACGAGCGTTTTGATATATTACAAGGTTAGGTTAGAAAAAGTTGATAAATAGTGGATTTACGTTTTTACGTTACTATTTAACGTTTTTACGTTTTATCTTAAGTTTACGATCTGCGAAGATCTGACCATCGTTTTTACTTCAAATTTAGATATGTTGATCGTATGACTGTCCCGATGACTTTGTGTGGTCATGGGCGAAGATCCGACCGTTGGATCTTCGTATAATTGTGAAATAGTGATTCGGAAGGCGATTCGTGAGAATCTAACCGTCGGATTTTCGTATAATTTTGTGAAGATGTTAGTAAGGACGATTCAAGAAGATCTGACCGTTGGATCTTCATTATAATTTTGGAGGATGATCCTAAGGGCGATCCGTGAGGATCTGACCGTTGGATCATCATTAAATTAAGATTCGACCGTCGGATCATCATATAATTAGAATCCGACCGTTGGATTTCAGTATATGTGTGGTTTATGAGTAATTTACTAAGTCAAGATAGTATCTGATTAGGTGATTGACGAATCGAGTTGGTGGACGATTCAGATGGATATGTGGCTTTTAGAAGACGCAGCTGGAATTGGAGGTGAGTAAACCTCACGTGGTTCATATTACGAACCCAATATATTTAATTGCTTTATTTTGCAATCATATGAACTATTGTTGGTGTATTAGACATTCCTGTGTGAATGTCTGTATATATATTATTACGTGAAATAATATGTATTGTTGGAGTTGTGTTGAGTTTATTGTTGAGAAACAATATATTGTGAGGGGTATTGAGTTTATTGTTGAGAAACAATATATTGTGAGGGGTATTGAGTTTATTGTTGTGAAACAATATATTGTGAGGGGTATTGAGTTTATTGTTGAGAAACAATATATTGTGAGGGGTATTGAGTTTATTGTTGTGAAACAATATATTGAGAGAGATGTTGAGTTTTATTGTTGAGGAACAATAAATTGTTGTGATCTGTGGAGATCAATAGGTCACGGGGTGACCATGGCATACTATCAGCGAACCACGCTCTCGCGCCGGGTAGGTGGAACTGAATAGTATTAAATCGTGAACCACGCTCTCGCGCCGGGTAGGTGGAAACGATCAGTTAGAGCTCTAGTCTGTCTGCCAAATATTGAGTGACCTTATAGGGGAAATTGAGAGTAACTCATAAGTGTCTATATATATATATATGAGAGTGAGAAAGTAACGTGGGTTTGTGGTGGTCTTGTAATTTAATAAATCAACAGTTCTTTCTTGTTTACTCATACTAGCTGTCAAAAGCTTACCGGGTTTTGTGTTGTTGCAACTCCCGGTACACTATTCAAATTGTGTAGCGGGTAATCCTACAGGACAGGAGAACCAGGACGGTGATCGTGCGGTTAGAGCAATTGTTAGAGTTTTACAGCAATTGTACGTTGTGAGGTGTGTTATGCTCATTTGAGCTTTACAATATTGCTTGTGAGAGTGAATTGTAATAATGAACTCGAAGTTTCGAGATTTGGATTTTGTAATTGTAATTATTCATGTTTCGGATTTGAATTTATTATTCAAAATTCGGGGCGTGACATTGTAATTACTCAATTATTTCGGTACGTAACTCCAATTAAACATGACCAGGAAAGTAAGAAGAGATATTGGTGGAGCAAAGCCCACTTAAGTACCACTAATCTCAACTAGTTTACTAGACATCATACTTAATTGGGTGAGCCTAGTGGGAAAGAGTTAAGAAAATTGTCATTTATTGATTTAAGGCATAATTGCCATTATATAATTCTTGGAAAATAAAAGACTATACGAAAAATCTGTGACATTTTATCTTCATCGCTAGATTTAAAGTCTCCTTTAACTCGATGTCATGATCATCGTTGATCAGATACTCCATAAAATACCATGAAAAGGATGCTCTCTTGATTGAGGTGTATTGACACAATACATATGGTCCCTAGGACCAATGGCGTTGGAATAGCATCACCTGGCCAAAAGTGGCGCCATGGTGTCCAACCCTTATACCCTCAACGTCATGACTCCGATCCTTTGGTCATGTATTCGCCAATTTTGGCGATTACCTTCTTGAGTAGGTTAATCATATGGATCATATTGTCCATGGCAACTTCTTCTAGCCATTGAACGGTGCTCATGGTAGCCATCTTGAGGCCTACCAAATTCTATATTCACAAATTCATGGTTGTGCCTTTCAACACAAACCATAGCTCCAATTAGCTGATAGAGATCGATTTGTGATCCATTCAGAGAATCTTAATTCAGTGACGAGGAAGGTAGTTAGGGTTTTCTCAATCAATTGTGCTTCCGAACAATATTCCATAACTATTTCAAAGTTAGAGAAGCAGAGATTATTCCATCGTGCTTCTAAGTTTGGAAGATCGTGAATGTTAACTAAAACGTTCACGAAGCGCTACCCAAAGGTTTCTAAAGCTATCATCATTCATGTACTCAAACTAGAGTGCCATCTCTATGTGGCGCTTCATCAGGGTAAGTGCCCTGGAATTATCTATCTCAGTTTGAGAGTCTTGAGCGGTTTTTTTAGAACAGGGCTCTTAGATTGTAGACAATAAATCAAGGGCAATTAGGTGGAGCTCAACATTATGACCCCACATGAAATATCCCATGCTCGTAGAATTCAATGGAGTAAAATCGAGCTCGTTCAAGTTTGACATCCTAAAAAGGAAAGCAAGAACGGATTAATTTAGGAGTCAATGCTTCCACGAAAACTAATATAAGATTTCTGAGCCTCAATGCTACCAAGAAATCGATTTCCAAGAATATTTGGATTAGACCGAAACAATGATGTTTGAATGGTCAAATTTTGACGCTCACGGACACTCTTAGTCCGTAGCTTACGAACGCTCTTAGTCCGTAATATTTCGATGCTTCACGAACACTCTTAGTTCGTGGTTTACGAACGCTCTTAGTTCATATAGCGTGAATCCCCACGATTCCGCTTTTATAGAATCGAACCCACGTTACAGAAAGGTGGGATGTAGAAGAAGGGAGGTTGCAAGTCCCCGAAGAAAAAGAAGAAGAAATTAAAGACAGAAAGCAGGAACTTTAATCTTAAATACTTACTTGGATTTCTTTTCTTGTTCTTCTTCTTGGTCTTGATCTTGAACTCGAAGATGATGGCACACGGGTGTGTAGGAGGAGGAGGACTTGAGGCGATGGAGGTGGTGCACGGCCAAGGGTGGTGTGTACGGGTTTTGGGGTTCTAGGGTTTGATGTTGCGCAGCAGGATGCTTTGCAGATTAATTTTGGCTTCTGATTTCAGGGTTAGGGCTCGTGCTAATAACGTGTTTTAGGATATGAGATAATTGAGAGAGATTGATGAGAGAATTGTATGTATTTCACTATTGATAATAGGAGCCCTATATATAGAGATTACAAAGTACATGCATATTCTAATGATACAAGAAAAACTATTCCGAATAGGACTAGGAATTCTAGAACCTTCTCTCTTATTACAATCATAGAACTAATCCTAGTTTGATAAGGCACGCAAATATCAATATCCTTCAACAATTATTATTACTAGCCGGATTATATACGTATAATTCAAACTTATAAATTTGCTGCATCACGTTTTTATTTAACCGTTTTGTTAGATCAAACTAACCGAATAATACACACATGCACGATTTTTTGACCGAATTATACACTTCCAGAGGTCCTATATTTTACTAACCGTGAAAATAATCACTATGATAAGAATTGTACCCCAGCCATCTAATGCTGCATTTTTCAATCTATAGGTATGGGCCAATATTCAAGAGTCAACTGATGGGAGCACCATTTATAGTATCGACAGACCCGGAACTCAATATGTATGTCTTCCAACAAGACGATAAATTGTTTCAAAGCGGGTATCCAGATTCTGTCCAAAAGATTTTCGGCAAACAACAGATGGGAAACATGCATGTGTTGGTTTACAAATATCTCAAGAGGATGATGCTTACCCTTATTGGCCCCGAAAGCCTTAAAAGGACGCTCCCTGAAATTGAACAAGCAATACACACAAGTATGCAACAATGGACATGTCAAGACACTACAGAAGTTAAAGGAGCAGCTGCAGACGTAATATCAGGGCTTTTCTTTCTTCATTTCTAGTTACTCGATCATCAGCTAGCTGGTCTCTTAAAAAAAAAAAAAAAAAAGACAGCAGATGTGTGTTGTTTGAAGTTTGATTGATTTGGTATTGTTTTGCAGATGATATTCTCTCTCACTGCAAAGAAACTCATGAGTTATGATTCAAGTAACTCCTCAGACAACCTAAGGGCAAACTTCAATGCGTTCGCTGATGGACTGATCTCCTTGGCAATCCCTGGAACAGCTTTTCACAAATGTTTACAGGTACACATAAATCTGTTGGCAGTTTGGCACCATCATTCATGACATGATAGCATTCAAATACAAGCAATTGAAGCAAATATTCATTACACATGGTAGAACCTAAAAAACGGATGATAAAGGAGTTGTTATTGATGGACTATTGTAGCTGTAGGTTAGAGCAAAGAGTTCCCATTTTATGGTACACAATTTGTAGGCTAACTTCCAAATATTAATGGGCACTTTTGAACCCCAAATCAACCGTAACTGAAAAAATGATATCACCTAATCCAGAAAAGAACAGAAAAATTCCAAACCTTACACAGTGAGTAAAGTTGTGAACTCATCTGTAAGTTGTTTTGGTAAGCACGTTGAATCGTCTATACCTGAATGAAGAAGCATCAATTCTTACTCCAGAAATGCTAATAACTTCAAAATTCCAAGTTAGATTTCGAAAACTAACTACATATTGATATATGCACACATTGTTTTCTTGGTCCTGAGCTCCAACAATCTCTCGGAAGGGTAGGGACAGGATATTGAGCAGGCTAAAAGACATGCTACAGGAAAGACGAGCAACATCTCGAAAGCAACCTATTGATTTTTTTGATTACATCCTTGAAGAACTTGAGAAAGAAGGAACAGTCTTAACAGAGGAAATTTGTTTTGATTTGATGTTTGCGCTACTCTTTACAAGTTTTGAAACAACTTCCACAGCAATGACTCTGCTCCTCAAGTTTGTTTCGGGCCATCCTCTGGTGCTAAAGCAATTAACGGTCTGAACTCTCATTCAAACCATGCTGATTTCTCTATTTCATAACCAAAAAATGTTCTTATTTATTATTATTTAATGCTCGTGACAGGAAGAACATGAAAGGATTATAAAGCAAAGGGAAAATGCTAATTCAGGACTTACATGGGAAGAATACAAATCAATGAAATTTACATTGCAGGTGATTGAGTCTTACACTAGTGCTTAAAGAAAATGTACAAATTAACTATTTGCTCTTGTATAGCATTGTTTTACTGATGAACTCACAATTTGAACTCACAGGTCATCAATGAAACGGTTAGACTGGCAAATCAAGTGCCAGGCATCTTTCGCAAGGCAATAAAAGAAGTACAGTTCAAGGGTAAGTACTGTCTTCCAATTATCGAAACTTAATCGTCCTAGTGAATTTCAAATGTTATATATTAAAAATTGGTATGGGCGTGAGTGCAGGATATACAATCCCAGAAGGTTGGTCAGTTCTGGTTTGTTTCCAAGCCCAACACTTAAACCCAGAAAAATATGAAGATCCTCTGGCCTTCAACCCATGGAGATGGGAGGTACATAAAAACTAAGATAGATTGGATTGAAAACCTAAACCTTAATTACCATTATTCTTAGCTCTGAATGCATGATGATGGAATGAATACAGGGTAAGGAGAGTGGTGCATCCAAAGATTTTATGGCTTTTGGTGGTGGCTTGAGATCCTGTGTAGGAGCAGAATTTGGTAAGCTGCAGATGGCTGTATTTGTCCATTGCTTAGTCACAAAATACAGGTAAGCGTTGTTTGGCTCCAAAACCAGTTGGCTTGCAAACTGTCTCTTTTGAGCGAGTGATTGCGCAGGCGTGTTGGGGTAGTCCCTTGACCTGACTTCTTCTTCAAGCGCTGTGGACGAGGAGAGCACCAACCTCGTCACAGGGTTCTTCTCTAGCCTTTCGGAAAAGGACTTTTGCCTTACGGATAAGGACTTTGGTTGTGGTCTCTTGCGTTCACCGAATCGATACTTAGTGTTGTAGACTAAGCAGAGCAATCACTGGGAAGTTGGGAGAAAGCACGGGTTGCGCTAAAGCGTGACTTTAGCTTCGCTGGGTTGCGAGGGCGTTACCCTTGCTTCGCTGGCAGTAACGGTGGCGGTTGCGCTCGCAGTCGGCTCGCTGGGAGACTGGGATTGGAAGTACGGTCGCCGGGTTGGTCTGGTGATGCTGACAGTCGGCTCTTGGAGAGACTAGGACTGGCGCACGGTCACCGGGTTTCAACAAGGTTGAAGGTTTGCTCCGGGGAGGCTTTGTAATCGCTAGGATTGATTGATATGAGAGAGCTCTTTATTCTTCCTTGAAACCTGGTATATATACCTAGGGTTTTGACTGCTCCTTGTTGTAGAAGGACTATTGATTGAAGTTTCCTAGTCAATCTCTGCTACTTGATTCCAATAAGGTTTCGTTTTCCTTATGGATTCCGGAATGGGCGAAGCTATAACCCAAACCCTAGTAGGCTTATTTTTGGGCCCAGGTATCGGCCCGCTGTGCTAGATCCACTAAAGGATATTGCCAAAATTACTTTTGGGCTCAAACATTGCCCCCCAGGCCTCGAAATCAGGCTCATGAAAATGCAACTGATTGAAGGGGACTAAAACGACGCGTTCAATGCTTGAAACGATGTCATTAATGAGGGTTGCGTCCTTTCACTCGCGAAACGCCTTTCTGTCGTATCATTTCCCTCACAAAATCTCTTATTTAAATCCGCAGCCACTTCAGACCTGTCACATCAGAAACTCTTTTAGTCTCCTAAACCCAGAAACCCTCTTTTGCACACATCTTCCTCATCGAAACCCAGAAATGGCTCCCCCGAAAAAGATAGTTATCGATCAAGAAGAAGAAATGAATGAACAAGCCGCCCATTCTTGGGGAGCCAACATCGGTGCCAGCCTGATCCTCCAGACCATTATCCAGAGACCCCTGCTCCTCAGACTCTCGAACAACCATGCCGGACTGGGTCCAACGCCGCGGGATTCTTTCCCGGCCGACGCCATCGCCTTCTATGGCTTACCTGTTCGCCGCCCCATCCTAGTCCTCCGAAGGACTCCTGGGGATTTTACCAGTTGGAGTGCCCCTAATCATCGATCAAAAATAGGGCATTGGCCATCTTTTATCAGTGCGGCGGAGCTTTCCTGGTATCGTGAAGCGCGAGCTCGAGATCTGGCTCGCTGGAACGCAGCAGGTATCACCCATACTATCGATCTTTGTTTTCGTCTCCCGCGCGGTGGCAATCGTTCGCCACTCGCCGCCTTTCTCTGTTGTTGGAACACTGCCACCAACACCTTCGATTTTCGATTTGGCCAAATGAGTATCACTTTATTGGACATTCTCACCATCACTGGCCTACCCATCGACAGCGAGCCTTATCTGCATGGCCAATTCGACTCTGATACCTTTACTTCCACCATGGCCCAAAATGGTCGCAGCGCTCATAGCGGCTCCTATCCGCGGTGGTTGGCTTATTACCGCCAGGAGCACAATGCGACTGGCGGGATTGCTTTCTTGGAGTACTGGCTTTGTAAGTTTATCTTCTGTACTTCCTCCTGTAAACCCACTGGTGCCTGGACCTTGCTGGCAACGGCCCTCTACAACGGCTGCCGCGTGGGATTAGGACAACCAGTGCTGGGTGCCCTCTATCGAACTTTGTACCAAGCCACAATGCATCCCTTCGAGACTGGCATCTCTGGCCCTTTTTGGATTCTTGACTTCTGGATTCAAATTTACTTCCCATATTATCGTCGCGACGACATCCCATTGCTTCCACCTACTGATCAACTCCTGGGACGATGGCTCTGTCGCGATGAAAGGTACACATCCCCTCCTTATTCTGAGTGTTTCACATACTTGTACCTTCTGCACGAGATGCCATACTGCGACTTGGTGCTGAGTCGAAGATTCCCGGCTCCGCTTGAACACGGATTTCTTCCTGGCGCCTCTCACTACAGTGATCGCGCGCGCTTGGCCTTTCGCCGCGCAATCTCCTGTTCTGACATTAGGATTGCCGCTGACGAACTTAGTTATGAACTCTATGCTCCCAACCACTTCGCTCGCCAACTCGGCCTTGTTCAATTAGTTCCATTCCCTCTGTATGATGCTTGGAACTATAACACCTCTTGGCGTAGATTTGGGCCTCTTTCTGGGCCTCCGCCAGCACAAAGCACCCTCGTACTGGTTGACCTCCCTGACTGGGCTAGAGAGATTGACTCTGTGGATGGGACTGAGGAAGGATACGAGGCATGGTGGGCAGAAGTTTCTGTTAACTGCTGGAGGCAACAGCATGATGAGCTATTCGCTGCCATTTTCGGGGAACTGCGATACCCCTACCCTGCCGACGTTGATCTACTTGCTCGCGTCCCTGAAGACGCTGCACAAGTTCCTCCTCCTGCTGCCGAGCTGGCTCCGCGACCCGTGCGAGCCCCACGTCAGGCCCAGGCTGGTATTGTAATCCGCGAACCCCCTCAAGAGGTAAATATCCTGATTCGTGTCTTGTCCTTTGTTCATTTTCTCTTCCCTTTTAATTCAAAATTTTGCTATTCCAGGGAAACGCCCCAACCTCTGGCAGTCGCGCCGCCAACACTTCCCAAGCCACTGGCCAGTCTGGGAAACAAAAGGCAGTAATGACAGAGCTTGAAGACAACGAATCCTCCTCTGATGATGATGACTCGCAGACGGTAAGAACTTTTTTGTTTGAGTAAAACATACTTCCTCCACGAATCAAACCTAATCTTCTGACCCCAACAGATCGCCGCCCTCTCGGCTCGGAAACGCAGTCGCTCCGATCCTCGAACTGACCTATGGGCAGAAGATGAACCAATCGCTGACCGATTGGTAAGACACAAGCCTACTCAGTACTTGTTAGCAATTTCTTTCCATTCTATGCGACCATGTAACAATCCCCATTCGCAGGTTCGCCATAGGTCCTTGACACACACTGAAGAAGGATCTTCAGCTGCTGGTGAAGGCACATCTGCTTCCCAAGCCCAAGCACCAACTATTGTGAACAACTCTCCACCTCCTGCGGGCGCTGCTAATAATGCACATTGGCCTTGATCCCAGTGCAGATCATAGATGATAGCTCGCCTGAGGCCGAAGATAGAGTACCGCTACCGGATGCACTTCACGAGGAACCAAGCGATATACCTGTCCTGGAACAGATAGCGCCTGACTCAATTCCTGTTCCCAGCGAGGCTAACCCAGAGGCAATGCCAGCGGTCGTTGAACGTGAGCCCCCAGCCGAGGAGGTATTTCCTTTAACCAACTAATTCATTATTACTTCCTGGCTTAAATATTCTATTCTGACAATACCTTCTTCCAGAATCCAAATGCCCTCAACACTGAGGACGCTGAAGCTGTAGAGGCAGAAGCTGTTGAACCCGCTCTTAATATGGTTGGCCAAGAACTCCTTCCCCCTGCCCCCCAAGTCACTGAAGCCAGAGGATTGGGAGACCTTCCTGAACCAATGCCAGAGGCAGTACCAGTCGCTGAACCTCCTGAGGTCCCTGTCGCTGAGCAACCAACTCCCTCCACTCTGGAAAGGTTAGCTCGTGTACTCGAAGTGACCCCTCCTGGGGTCGTAGATGAAGCCAGAGAAGGCCTTCGTCGCTTCATGGCCCTGATATCCTGATTCCTGGTGCGCCCGTGAGAGTCTTAGAATATTTTAGGGTACTTCTCCGCGAGGGAGCCATCACTGCAGATCAGTTCCAAGAGGTTGATCAACTGCTGCAAAACCTCCCTCAAGGGCTCAATGAGCGGGCAGTCGCGAGCGCGCAGGCTAGGCAGACCGAGACGCACTATCAGAACCTCACTCAACAAACAGAGACCGTGCGCGATTTCTTGGGTGACCAAGCTAACCTCATTAGGGAACTGACGCTCGAAAGGAACCACTTGAGGTCCCAGATTCAGGCTCTTCAAGCCCGGTTAACTGACGTTACTACCAGGCTTACTCACGCGGAGCCTCAGTTGGAACAACCCCTCGCTGCCTTTGAGACGCTATCCCAGGAACTGGCTCAAGCTCGCGTGGCAGCCCAGCAAGCCGCACAAGCTGCTGCGGATGCTAGTTTTCGCTTAGATGAACTTTTCCTTCGCCTGACCCATGCGGGCCGCAGACTTTTGGGCCTCTAGAATTAAGCCCATGTTTTGTATGAACAATAATATTATTATTAACTTAATATTTAGCCCACATTGCTTGGCCCAAATACATATCAACTTAACTTCTCGAACTGTTCAGCGCTTTAATTTGTTTTAATGCTTTTAAAACTGTTTGAAAAGATTGAAAAGATAATCTCGAAATGGAGCGGTTACCTCCTTGGAGACTGCCCCGCCTCCCACGTGCTTTCAAGTATCTTCATTTCCGAGATCTTAGCATTTAACACCTATTGATACGCTCATTGATGGCAATGAGAATATCACAACCACCCATCGTACGGTCAAGGCCACTGAGACTGGCACTATAAATACCTGCACTCTAGGGAGATGATATACACAATTGAATATGGGTTCCCCAGAGATAGTATCACAATCTCTATTTCTCTTTCTCCAGTTTCTACAATCTTCTCCTCACGATATTAGCCTTAGCCTCAAATTCTTAGGCCTTATGGCTTAACCTCAATACCTGGGTAGGTCTTATGGCCTAACCTCAGGTCCAACCACATGTCTTTGGTCTCTGGAAGTCGCGGTGAAATCCACCGGTTTCATTTAGACTGAAGAACATGTGGTGCTCCCGCCGCGGCGGAACCCGATTCTGAGGGGTCCCCTCTCTCAGATTGCCCGCGTGGAGCAGGAGGAAGAAGGGCGGAAGACCAATATGGGTCGCCTGTTCTTGCTCCGTAGCCTACCTCCAGGGTCTGACTGCGTGACTTATGTTTTTCCCCTGGAGGTAGATGTGGTTGTGAGTCGCGCTCTCTGTGAAGACCATCTCCATCCCGGAGGGTAATCCAACCAAAAGGGTTGCGATGGATTATTTCCTTCCTTTTTGGTCCGGTACAGACGGTAGCGGCTGCAACTCAGATCAGAGGAGGCATGTGGGTGAAGAGAGGGAGAGTATGAATGCCCGAGCACAGCCCCTTCGCTGCCACAAGATCAGAAACTCTCAGTAGATCTGTAACTTTATGGTTTTTACTCTAAGCCACTTCTGGCCTTGTAAACCGCAAATGTAATTATTTTGATTTGCACTTTGTATTGCTCTTTGGCCGCGAAGCCACTTTATGAATGAAAGTTTTTAACACTGTTTGCAAAATCAACGTATAAAATAAGGCCTCAGGTATAGGCCATTACATGCATTCTTAACACCATAATGTCAAAGAAAAGAAATTGTCGACCGAAACTAAAGCCTTAAATAAGGCCAAATTTAAAGCCTCAGATAAGGCCTGAATGTACAGAGTGTTGCCCCCCTAGTATGCGTAGGTGAAGCAAGTACAGGATACTAAGGCCACAGAAAAGGCCTGAATATGGATGAGCGAACCTGGGGAGACTAAGGTTGCCCCCCGGTCTGAGAAGAAGGTTGTTCTGGTGGATCTTCAAACTCCCAAACACTAGGGTAATATTTCTTCAGGAACCGCCCGTTAATGGGATTGCGGTGGAGGTCGCCATCCAAATCTTTGAGGTGAAAGGCCCCGCGCTCCAGACTGCGATGAACAACGAAGGGTCCTTCCCATCGCGGAGTCCATTTACCGCGACCGGTCAACTTCTCGCCAAAAGGCAAAACAGCCTTCCAAACCAAGTCACCCTCTTTGTAACTACGGCCACGCGTCCTCTTGTCATAGGCGCGAGCAATCCGTTGCTTTTCCAAAACCAAGTTGTCCAAAGCTGCCAAGCGTTGCTCGCTGAGATCTTCGTGTTCTTGCCACATCGCCTGAACGTAATCTTCCCCGATCAAGTGATGCTGATCTTGGACGCGCAGAGACTGGACGTTGATCTCTAACGGTAAGATGGCATCATGACCGAACATTAGTGCATAGGGGGTCGTAGCAGTGGGATTCCTCTTTGAGGTACGATAAGCCCATAAGGTCTCATACAACGTATCGTGCCACTGTCTAGGGTTTTCAACAAGCATCTTCTTGAGCAAGGTGATAATAATCTTGTTACTGGCCTCTGCCTGACCATTGGATTGGGCGTAATATGGTGTGCTGTGGACGAACTGGATGCCCAAGTCCTTGACAAGTTTCTCTACCTTAAATGCTGCCCCCATGTCTGACACCAACACTTCTGGAATGCCAAACCTGCAAATAATATTCTGAAAGATAAACTGGCGAATGGTAGCGCCGGAAGCTTCCTTCAAAGGTTCAGCCTCAACCCATTTCGTGAAGAAATCAGTGGCTACAATGATGAACTTATGCTGGAGCGAGGAATGAGGGTGAATCATCCCAATCAAGTCCAAAGCCCAGCCTCGGGCAGGCCAAGGTTTAATAATGGGTTGCATGGGAATATTGGGAATGTGTTGCACTGGACCATGCGCCTGACAGTCTTGGCAACCTTTCGCGAACGCGATACAGTCCTTCAAAATGCTGGGCCAATAATACCCATGTCTTCTGATAAGCCAACGCATCTTGGGGCCTGCTTGATGGGCGCCACATACTCCCGTGTGCGCTTCGCGCATCAACCTTTTGGCTTCGCGGCCATAGACACAGCGAAAGTCTACGCCATCTTCCCCACGTCGTCGCAGCTCGTCACCTCTGAGGAAATAATTCAAGGAAAGAAAACGAGTCTTCCTGTCTGCTGTAGGGTCTGGTTGCTTTAGGTAGTCAATCAGCGGAATGCGCCAATCGACGTCAATAGGCTCGAGAACCGCGACAACTGGATCATCCGGTAGGTCAGGCCGCGCGAGCCACGAAGGCAGTGTGCGGCGCTCGACCTTCAGGATGCGCTCGCGAACGCCATACTTCAATGTAATGCTTGTAGCCAATTGAGCGAGCTCATTGGCCGCAAAGTTGCGCTCACGGGGTATGTGCTCCAAATCCGCCTCATCGAATTGATCTAGAAGCTCAATGGCGCGATGCAAATAGGGTATAAGCAAAAGGCTTTCACACTTGTACTTTCCTTGGAGCTGGTTGATTATAAGCAAAGAGTCGCCGTGTACCTGAACGTCCCTTACTCCCAACTCTAGCAGAACCTCTAGGCCAATGATCAGGGCCTCATACTCTGCTTGATTGTTTGTACATTTGAACTCCAGCTGGAAAGAATAAGAAAAACGATCGCCTGCTGGATTCTCCAGAACGATCCCTGCCCCTGCTAACGTTTCCGTTCTTGAACCATCAAAGTACAGTATCCAGGGCTGCAAGGAGACTGTGGCTTGATACCGGACAGCGTATTCTGGGATGCGCGCTAAATCTGGCCGAGTGATGGTTACAACTGCTATCTCTAACTCCTTCACTACGGGGATGTCCAAGGTAGGGTGGTGTGCCAGGAAATCTGCGATAGCCTGTCCCTTTACTGCATTTTGTGGCACGTACTGTAGCGAGAATTCAGATAAAGCCAATACCCATTTGCCAATGCGGCCTCTCAGAATAGGCCGCGACAGCATGTACTTGACCAAGTCAGTCTGAGCGATGATGCAAGTGGTAAAGGATAACATGTAGTGGCGCAGCTTGCATGCTGAGAAGTACAATGTGAGACACAGCTTTTCCATCGGAGTGTACCTTGTCTCGCAGTCTGTGAGTGTCCTACTAAGATAGAATATGGCATGTTCGACACCACCCTCATCGTCTTGGGCGAGCAGGCTGCCAATGGAGGCCTCAGCTGCAGAAATATATAGTTTTAATGGGAATCCAGCCCTAGGAGGAACGAGCACTGGTGGGCTCGCCAGGTAGGCCTTGATTTTATCAAAAGCCTCTTGGTGTTTATGCTCCCAGACGCGCCTTTGGTACTTCGGTAGGGCGAGCAGCCCTTAAACAAAAAAATGGGCCCTGTAGCTTCAACAGAGGAGAGAAAGGCTGGATCTTACCTGCAGAGTTAGAGATAAAGCGTCTCAAAAAGTTGATCTTACCAAGCAAACGCTGCAGCTCCTTCTTCGTGCGTGGCGGAGATGCGTTGATGACTGCGCTCGCTTTGTCTTCAGGGACCTCAATTCCCCTCTGATGGACAATGAACCCAAGAAAGTCTCCTGCTTGAACCCCAAAAACGCCCTTAGCGGGATTTATTTTAAGCTTGTGCTGTCGCATGCGCTCGAATACTTTCCTGAGATCTGTGATGTGATCTCCTCTTTTCTGAGATTTGACAACCACGTCATCAATGTAAACCTCCAAAATCTTTCCAAGAATGTCATGGAAGATTAGGTTCATGGCTCTTTGATAAGTCGCACCAGCGTTCTTCAGTCCAAAAGGCATAACCACATATTCAAAAACGCCCGCGAACCCAGGGCAGCGGAACGCGGTTTTGTGTCTGTCTTCTTCTGCGACCGGAATCTGGTGATATCCTGCAGTACCGTCCATGAAGGACAATAATTCATGTCACGCAACGGCGTCGACCAACATATCCGCGACCGGCATGGGGTAGACATCCTTAGGTGTAGCAGTATTAAGGTCTCTATAGTCTACGCAGACCCTCATCTTGCCATTCTTCTTGCGGACAGGCACTATGTTAGATAGCCACTGATTGTATTTGGCCACCCTGATAATGCCTGATTTATGCATTTTTTCAACCTCCTCTTTGACGAGGATTTGAGTTTCTGAATTCATTCTTCGCGGTTCTTGTTTCACAGGCCTCTTGTCAGGGAGTGTTGGTAGCTGGTGGCAAACCAAGTCTGGTGACAGGCCGGGCATATCCTCATACTTTTCCGCAAAGCAGTCTTTGAATTCTAGCAATAAATCGATAAGCCTCTGTTTCTCGCTAGGCTCTAGGTAAGCGCTGATAGCCACTTCCATGGGCTCATCTGCTGTCCCGAGATTGACTTTCTCGGTAGGGTCTCTGACTTTGGGAGGCGTGTCGTCCAACGCTGTCGGAGCGAGCTGAATCTCCACCTCATCCTCTTGTTCCTGATCGGAGAGTTCTTCTTCAATGATTTCCAAAGTCGCGATTCGCTCATAGGCCTCTTTTTCCACTAGATATGATGATAATCTTTCGTACAGCGAGTGAAGGGCCTCTATCCCTTCCTCTGGAAGGTCGTAATCCATTAATCGTTTAAGGGTTTAGGCACAGCGTGGCCAGGCCTTTCCAAGCCTTCTTTTGCGAGCGTAAGCCCCCACTGTGCCAGTTCAGAGGCCGTCACCCCTGTGGGGCGGCCTTTGTTATTGAGGCCACTGACTTGCAATGGAGCGATAGGCTCCAAATAGTACCTGGCATCTACATAGTTTGCGGATGCTGGGAATGGACGAGGATCCGCTTTGATCACCTCAGCTTTATCTGTCTCCCTGTTCCACATAATAAGTTCCTGATGGAGGGTTGACGGAACACAGTAGCTCCGGTGAATCCAGTCCCTTCCCAGGATAGCGCTGTAGGCCGCATAGCAATCTGTCACAAAGAAAGCATAAACTCCCTCTGCTGGACCTACCTTGATACGCAAGAAAAGTAATCCCAAGGTCTTTGTTACAGTCCCCGCGAAGTTCTTGAGAGTGAGAGACGTTGACTGGATCTTCTCCTTCTTGATTCCGAGCAAGTGCATGGTTCTAGTAGTAATGACATTAACCGCAGCTCCAGTATCAACCATGATCTTGCTAACTTTGGTACCGCCAACGTCCGCCGTGATGTATAAAGGCTCATGTGCTGGACCATAGCAGGCGTTGGCCTAGTGAAGCTCATGAAGAATTCTTTACTGTTGGCGTCCTCTGTTTCCAGACAGACAATCTCTTCTACCGGTGTTGGGACCGCTGACGTGATCTGCAGGGGCTGTGTATTACATTCCTCAGTTTCTACGCATTCCTGAGCCGCGACCGGTATTGCATACCGCGCTGGGAGCACATAAACCATATTGCAGGACGTATCTAATTCACCTGTGTCGTCCTCCAGGTTGAGCTTGGGTTCGTTGACAGGGATAACCGTGTTGAACTGTTTAGCCAACCTGTCTACTAAGGATTCCTCAGTGAGGCCTTTTATCTCACACTGCTCATGCTCCTGAACCACGGGAGCGTTTTCAGGGGAAACTGATTTTGGTTCCACTACACTCTGGACTTTTTTAGGTCTCCACTGTAAAGTGTCGGTAGTCCTATCCTTGCCCCCCAGTCTCTCGAAAACTGAGGGCTTGGCTTCTGGTTCATCGCGAAACACACGGCGCCTGACGTGCGGTCGCCTGGACGGCGAGCTCTCCTTTCTGGCTGGCGGAAGTGTTCTCTCCTTGGTAATTCTGCAAAAAACACTAGGCTCAGAAACCCCTATTGCTGAGCTCGCTTGCTTTCGCAAACTACGAGGGGCCACTAATGGCTTGGCAGCAAGTGCTTCCATCTCCCTCTGATACTGCTCAGGCGATTTGACCAATTGTGAAGGTTTGATCAGGCCCTGGTCTAAAGCCTCGAGCGCGCGCTTGGCTTCCCCAAACCTGCGCTGCAGTTTTCGCTTTCTGGAAGGACTTATCTCCACTGCCTTCCCCTTCTCCCTGGTGTACCACCTCCCTTCCTTGATGGTAGCGGTTGAAGCCGGTGGGATGTAGGGTTTTGTCAGAATGTCTTTGTGCTTGTTGGCAGCCTTCGCCTCTGTCTGCTGATCAACCGTAGATGCCCTCAGCTTTTTAAACAGATTGGAGTCCTTTGTAGGTGACCCCATTTCCTCCCTTTCTCTCGGGCTGGAAGGTTGATAGTTTCGCGATGGCGAAGCCCACTTGATGGGCGGGAGAGAGCCAAAACGAAATGTCTGCTCGATCTCTTCGTGCGACACTTGGATGCCACACTCTTCCTTGCACCGCGAGCATAACACTACGGGCGAGGCCTGACCAAATGGTTTAGCCTTCTTCTGGGCAGGGGCCTCGTTAAGCTCTCCTTCTCGCCCCTTTGTGTTCAAATCCAGGGTTGGTTTCCTCTGGTTCTGCTTGGTCCAGTTCACATCGACCATGTTGATCCCCGTATCAGGAAAAGGGTTTAGGTCAACAAGCGTTGCTGCAGTTACTGGAGCCTCCACTTGAAGACTACCGTTATTGAGCCATACCTGAATCTGGTCCTTGAGCTTCACAAAGTCAGCTGTATTATGGTTCCACAAGTTATGGAATTTACAATACTTCTTTCCTTTCAGCTGATCTGGTCGAGGGAAAGGTCCAAAGTCGGTCTTCACCATCTTCGCGGCGATCATTTCATCTAGAATCTCGTGTGCCTTGTTGGCATCATATGTATACGCCGCGAACTCAGGTTTAGTGAAGGCTATCGATTTGAGCTTGACAGGTTCCTTGGAGATTTTCAGTTGCTTCAAGGCTGGGTTCTTTCTCCCTGTCAGTTCATAAGCAGCGATGTCGCTCTCATCTTCCTCATCGTCCTCCTGAGCCAAATCCTCACTATGATAGTTATAGTAAGGATCATACGTAGCCGGCTGGTAGCTCAGGGCCGCTATGGTGCGATTTTTCCCGGGTACATACGTCCCTCTGGACGCATTCTTCCTGGCGTCAGTTTCTCTGAGGAGATGTTCGAAGCTTCCCACCTCTGTGATGAGCTCTCCCATTGACTGAATCATGCTTCCATGCTGCTTCTTTCGCTGGCGCGGCTCTAAGCCTTTGATCGCCAACTTGATCAACTCTTTCTCCGGCAGGGTCACATTCAGTTTGGCCTTCTGAATCTGGAAGCGCTGAAGGTAGGCCACAGCGGACTCTGTGGGCTGTTGGGCCATCTGGGTGAGAGAAGCCAAGTCTACCTCAGGCTCTGTGGCCCCAAAAGTCTCTCGGAAGAGTTTTTCCATTGCAGGCCAATCTGCCACAGTTCCTGGTCGCAGTTTGGAGAACCACCTAAAGGCAGCCCCTGATAGAGAAGTACCAAAGATCCTGCACTTGAGGATGTCGTCATTCTGTTACTGGCCGCATTGTACCCTGAACCTGGCCAGATGAGTTGCCGCATTCTCGGTATCCTCCCCTGAAAAGGTAGCAAATATGATGTTTTTATAACCCCTGGGGAAAGGCGCGAGCATTATGTGCGGTGGGAAAGGTCCCTCATAGACCCCATCCATCTGGGCCCTAGGGTTAGCCTGTCTGATCATCTCCTCTACCTCATCTCGTCTCACATACTCTAGACCCGGAGGAGGAGGAGGTGGTATTGCCATTGTATGGCGAACAGGCTGCGCAGGTATTGCTTGGTTTACCGTCGCTGTCCCTTCTCCTATCTGCACAACGCGAGTTGCAGCTGGTTTTTGAAGAGTCACTGCTGGCACAGGCATCTCTTTTGCCAAAGCTGTTATCTTGATCGGGTTACCAGCCTGGTCAATTCCATAATAGCTTCCTGGCAGCTCTTGGTATACATTCTCTGCCCCATCGCTGTCGTACTGAATGAACACAGAGGGGTCGGACGAAGTGTCAGCATTTGTCGATGCTTGCTGCTTCTGTCTGGCGGTCTGTCCACCTGACGGTGTGGTTTTTTCCTTGCTGCCGCCAATAACTAGAGCTCGTTCCTTATCTCTCACTTGCGTGGTAGCAGCGGTCGCGGTAGGGGTAGCGGTACTGCTGCTACCCTTTTCCCGCTGATTTGGCGGTACATATTTACCTGAACCAGATGGTTGGCCCAGGGAACCAAGGATAGCGTTAGGATCTCCTAACGTCTTATTCAACACTTCTTTAGCTTGGTTCAACTCAGCTCTTTGCATGGCCACCTCGGTTGCGAGAGTTGCTCCATCTTTGCGAAGACCTGCCATATCTGATGCTGTTTGCTTGGTATGATTCGCCAGAGCATCAATGATCTTTTTCTGCTGCTGACTCTGGGCATCTGCGATGCTTATAGCTTGAGCTTTCAATGCATTCTCAGTTTGCGACATCAGTTGCTCAGTTTCCATAGCTTGTTGGGAAATACGCTGGTTTATTTCGCGTAAGATTCTATCTGTTTTCGCGTTCTCCCTTTTCAGATCAGCAGCCAACTTCTTGCGATGGTTTTCAATGTTTTCCGAGATGATCGCGCATGCAACCTCGACGGTCGCTCCCTCTGGAATAGGCTTCTCAACGAAATCCTCTGATTCTTCACTCCCCACAGTATTGGAGACAGGGGTAACGACAGGCTCACTGGCCTGATCAGTGATGACAGTCTGACCCTCAGTAGCGGTCGAGTGACTCTCTCCCTGTTCAGTTGACATATCGGAGAACTGGGGACAAAGAGAGAATCTTTGAATTACTTGTTCTTCTGACAGACCACGAAAATCCGCGCGAGGATGCGGTTTGTAACTGGAGGTCTTGTGTTTTGAGCAGTTAGCGTAGCCCTTTTTGTAAGGGTTTTCGCTTGACTTCCCAATGGCTAACGTTCACGAAGAGACACTTAGTTGGTCCCACTGGGCGTGCCAAAATGTTTGGCTCCAAAACCAGTTGGCTTGCAAACTGTCTCTTTTGAGCGAGTGATTGCGCAGGCGTGCCAGCACCGCGGGGTGCAGTCGTTGGGGTAGTCCCTTGACCTGACTTCTTCTTCAAGCGCTGTGGACGAGGAGAGCACAAACCTCGTCACAGGGTTCTTCTCTAGCCTTTCGGAAAAGGACTTTTTCCTTACGGATAAGGACTTTGGTTGTGGTCTCTTGCGTTCACCGAATCGATACTTAGTGTTGTAGACTAAGCAGAGCAATCACTGGGAAGTTGGGAGAAAGCACGGGTTGCGCTAAAGCGTGACTTTAGCTTCGCTGGGTTGCGAGGGCGTTACCCTTGCTTCGCTGGCAGTAACGGTGGCGGTTGCGCTCGCAGTCGGCTCGCTGGGAGACTGGGATTGGAAGTACGGTCGCCGGGTTGGTCTGGTGATGCTGACAGTCGGCTCTTGGAGAGACTAGGACTGGCGCACGGTCACCGGGTTTCAACAAGGTTGAAGGTTTGCTCCGGGGAGGCTTTGTAATCGCTAGGATTGATTGATATGAGAGAGCTCTTTATTCTTCCTTGAAACCTGGTATATATACCTAGGGTTTTGACTGCTCCTTGTTGTAGAAGGACTATTGATTGAAGTTTCCTAGTCAATCTCTGCTACTTGATTCCAATAAGGTTTCGTTTTCCTTATGGATTCCGGAATGGGCGAAGCTATAACCCAAACCCTAGTAGGCTTATTTTTGGGCCGCAGGTATCGGCCCGCTGTGCTAGATCCACTAAAGGATATTGCCAAAATTACTTTTGGGCTCAAACAAGCGTATCCTTAAATACAATCGGAGAGCAAGAGAGATGAGGTGGGAGAGAGGAGGTGGAGACTAATTAACATTTTTACTTCCAAACTTTCAGGTGGGAAATGATTGGAGGAAATATAGTCCGAAATCCTGGTATACAATTTCCAGCTGGTTTTCACATCCGGATACACCAGAAAGATACAAGGAGCAACAAACAGCATATAACTCCAGATACTTAAACTGGACATGTTAACATGGGTAACACCATTGCACAGCCACCACCTCCTGTTCAGTGAGGGCTGCTGCCTCTGGAGCACAGTACTCCTTTAAATGTTATATTGTTGAATTAGTAAGGTTCAAAGGTCAGACTAGTATGTTGGAAAATGTACTATGTAATTTAATAAATCCAATAAAATAAAATAAACGACGATAAGATGGAAATCCAAATTTTTACATCTCTTGCCTACAACCTACCATAAGAAACAGGTTAAGAGAAATAAATAGGAGCTGAGATAAGAAAGTTTCACTAAAGAGTGATATTGTAATGTTAACATGTACAATATGAAGCTGGTATCATTTCAAGTTCCATGCACTATCTCTGCATAGAAGGCAAACCGATTGGTATGCAACAGCTAGACTTACCAAATTCACTGTTGCTTCACTTGATTGTGTGTCTGGTGACTCTGGTCACTTTGAATAGTCTTTTGTTGTTCTCCTTTGTTTTTTCTGGCCGTGGTATCCTGTGTTCT